>NC_034200.2:3952474-4244974 GCF_002021735.2 Oncorhynchus kisutch | reverse complement strand
CTCTCTATATAGTGGTCACACCATGCTTTATCAAGGACAGGATCCCCACCAGAACAGGAACTAACCACTGTCCCAATAGAATCCTCTCTCTATATAGTGGTCACACCATGCTTTAGCAAGGACAGGATCCCCACCAGAACAGGAACTAACCACTGTCCCAATAGAATCCTCTCTCTATATAGTGGTCACACCATGCTTTATCAAGGACAGGATCCCCACCAGAACAGGAACTAACCACTGTCCCAATAGAATCCTCTCTCTATATAGTGGTCACACCATGCTTTAGCAAGGACAGGATCCCCACCAGAACAGGAACTAACCACTGTCCCAATAGAATCCTCTCTCTATATAGTGGTCACACCATGCTTTATCAAGGACAGGATCCCCACCAGAACAGGAACTAACCACTGTCCCAATAGAATCCTCTCTCTATATAGTGGTCACACCATGCTTTATCAAGGACAGGATCCCCACCAGAACAGGAACTAACCACTGTCCCAATAGAATCCTCTCTCTATATAGTGGTCACACCATGCTTTATCAAGGACAGGATCCCCATCAGAACAGGAACTAACCATTGTCCCAATAGAATCCTCTCTCTATATAGTGGTCACACCATGCTTTATCAAGGACAGGATCCCCACCAGAACAGGAACTAACCACTGTCCCAATAGAATCCTCTCTCTATATAGTGGTCACACCATGCTTTATCAAGGACAGGATCCCCACCAGAACAGGAACTAACCACTGTCCCAATAGAATCCTCTCTCTATATAGTGGTCACACCATGTTTTAGCAAGGACAGGATCCCCACCAGAACAGGAACTAACCACTGTCCCAATAGAATCCTCTCTCTATATAGTGGTCACACCATGCTTTATCAAGGACAGGATCCCCACCAGAACAGGAACTAACCACTGTCCCAATAGAATCCTCTCTCTATATAGTGGTCACACCATGCTTTATCAAGGACAGGATCCCCACCAGAACAGGAACTAACCACTGTCCCAATAGAATCCTCTCTCTATATAGTGGTCACACCATGCTTTATCAAGGACAGGATCCCCACCAGAACAGGAACTAACCACTGTCCCAATAGAATCCTCTCTCTATATAGTGGTCACACCATGCTTTAGCAAGGACAGGATCCCCACCAGAACAGGAACTAACCACTGTCCCAATAGAATCCTCTCTCTATATAGTGGTCACACCATGCTTTATCAAGGACAGGATCCCCACCAGAACAGGAACTAACCACTGTCCCAATAGAATCCTCTCTCTATATAGTGGTCACACCATGCTTTATCAAGGACAGGATCCCCACCAGAACAGGAACTAACCACTGTCCCAATAGAATCCTCTCTCTATATAGTGGTCACACCATGCTTTATCAAGGACAGGATCCCCACCAGAAGAGGAACTAACCACTGTCTCAATAGAATCCTCTCTATATATAGTGGTCACACCATGCTTTAGCAAGGACAGGATCCCCACCAGAACAGGAACTAACCACTGTCCCAATAGAATCCTCTCTCTATATAGTGGTCACACCATGCTTTATCAAGGACAGGATCCCCACCAGAACAGGAACTAACCACTGTCCCAATAGAATCCTCTCTCTATATAGTGGTCACACCATGCTTTAGCAAGGACAGGATCCCCACCAGAACAGGAACTAACCACTGTCCCAATAGAATCCTCTCTCTATATAGTGGTCACACCATGCTTTATCAAGGACAGGATCCCCACCAGAACAGGAACTAACCACTGTCCCAATAGAATCCTCTCTCTATATAGTGGTCACACCATGCTTTATCAAGGACAGGATCCCCACCAGAAGAGGAACTAACCACTGTCTCAATAGAATCCTCTCCATATATAGTGGTCACACCATGCTTTAGCAAGGACAGGATCCCCACCAGAACAGGAACTAACCACTGTCCCAATAGAATCCTCTCTCTATATAGTGGTCACACCATGCTTTATCAAGGACAGGATCCCCACCAGAACAGGAACTAACCACTGTCCCAATAGAATCCTCTCTCTATATAGTGGTCACACCATGCTTTAGCAAGGACAGGATCCCCACCAGAACAGGAACTAACCACTGTCCCAATAGAATCCTCTCTCTATATAGTGGTCACACCATGCTTTATCAAGGACAGGATCCCCACCAGAACAGGAACTAACCACTGTCCCAATAGAATCCTCTCTCTATATAGTGGTCACACCATGCTTTAGCAAGGACAGGATCCCCACCAGAACAGGAACTAACCACTGTCCCAATAGAATCCTCTCTCTATATAGTGGTCACACCATGCTTTATCAAGGACAGGATCCCCACCAGAACAGGAACTAACCACTGTCCCAATAGAATCCTCTCTCTATATAGTGGTCACACCATGCTTTATCAAGGACAGGATCCCCACCAGAACAGGAACTAACCACTGTCCCAATAGAATCCTCTCTCTATATAGTGGTCACACCATGCTTTATCAAGGACAGGATCCCCATCAGAACAGGAACTAACCTCTGTCCCAATAGAATCCTCTCTCTATATAGTGGTCACACCATGCTTTATCAAGGACAGGATCCCCACCAGAAGAGGAACTAACCACTGTCTCAATAGAATCCTCTCTATATATAGTGGTCACACCATGCTTTAGCAAGGACAGGATCCCCACCAGAACAGGAACTAACCACTGTCCCAATAGAATCCTCTCTCTATATAGTGGTCACACCATGCTTTATCAAGGACAGGATCCCCACCAGAACAGGAACTAACCACTGTCCCAATAGAATCCTCTCTCTATATAGTGGTCACACCATGTTTTAGCAAGGACAGGATCCCCACCAGAACAGGAACTAACCACTGTCCCAATAGAATCCTCTCTCTATATAGTGGTCACACCATGCTTTATCAAGGACAGGATCCCCACCAGAACAGGAACTAACCACTGTCCCAATAGAATCCTCTCTCTATATAGTGGTCACACCATGCTTTAGCAAGGACAGGATCCCCACCAGAAGAGGAACTAACCACTGTCCCAATAGAATCCTCTCTCTATATAGTGGTCACACCATGCTTTATCAAGGACAGGATCCCCACCAGAACAGGAACTAACCACTGTCCCAATAGAATCCTCTCTCTATATAGTGGTCACACCATGCTTTATCAAGGACAGGATCCCCACCAGAAGAGGAACTAACCACTGTCCCAATAGAATCCTCTCTCTATATAGTGGTCACACCATGCTTTATCAAGGACAGGATCCCCACCAGAAGAGGAACTAACCACTGTCTCAATAGAATCCTCTCTATATATAGTGGTCACACCATGCTTTATCAAGGACAGGATCCCCACCAGCTGATGGTAGCCCTGTCCTCTGTCCTGTATGACCCAATAGACCCACCCCTGGTAAATACAGGCTAGGAGGTTCTCTCCATGTTTAAAAATACCAAGATCTATGTTCTTATATGAGGGGTTATTATGGCTACTGTGGGGTTGAGGATCTCTCTCATTTTCTTCTTGTTAGCAGTTTTCTAAATTTGACCCCATAGAAAGTCCGTCTTATTATTCCATCAAGCTGTATCCACACTTTATCTGCAGTGCAAACCTCACTTTCTCAAAGTACTTCACACACCACAACACAGTACACATACACATGCTGTTCTGTAAATTCCCTTTGGCGTTGTTGAAGCATTCAGGAACAGATATCCAAACTGGGTTCTGTCGAATCACTGATGTGGAAGTTTTGTTGGAAGAAGTAGCTAAGGACTGCCATCTAATGGGCATTGAATAAAAAAGTCCCATCAAAGTTAGTAGATGTATATACCAATACTGCCCACTGGGAGGCAATGATGTAACATGTCAGTATGTGAGTACTGCGGAAAAGAACTGCAAACTGCACAATCATCCAGGTAGCACCACTATACTGCCCTACCAAGCAACAGAGCAGTAACTGCTCATAGAGTGAAACTGAGAAAAATGACTTCAAAGTTGTTTTATTGTGCAGCCAGATCAACTGTAGGCAGATCATTGGAGATGTGGTTATCTGTTGTCTTCCTATGAGGTCATTATTTTCATTCATATTGACCCTGACCTCTGATATGACCTTCGACCCTAGATGGCAGTTACTGCCTTCAGTGTCATATAGTTTGATACTTGTATCAGCAAAAAACAATAAATAATACAGAGGTCAACTGTAGACACTGCAGCCCAAAGCTCAGTGAAACCAAGGTAAACCGTAGACACTGCAGCCAAAGCTCAGTGAAACCAAGGTAAACCGTAGACACTGCAGTCCAAAGCTCAGTGAAACCAAGGTAAACTGTAGACACTGCAGCCCAAAGCTCAGTGAAACCAAGGTAAACCGTAGACACTGCAGCCCAAAGCTCAGTGAAACCAAGGTAAACCGTAGACACTGCAGCCCAAAGCTCAGTGAAACCAAGGTAAACCGTAGACACTGCAGCCAAAGCTCAGTGAAACCAAGGTAAACCGTAGACACTGGAGCACAAAGCTCAGTGAAACCAAGGTAAACCGTAGACACTGCAGCCCAAAGCTCAGTGAAACCAAGGTAAACCGTAGACACTGGAGCCCAAAGCTCAGTGAAACCAAGGTAAACTGTAGACACTGCAGCCCAAAGCTCAGTGTAACCAAGGTAAACTGTAGACACTGCAGTCCAAAGCTCAGTGAAACCAAGGTAAACTGTAGACACTGCAGTCCAAAGCTCAGTGAAACCAAGGTAAACTGTAGACACTGCAGTCCAAAGCTCAGTGAAACCAAGGTAAACTGTAGACACTGCAGTCCAAAGCTCAGTGAAGCCAAGGTAAACCGTAGACACTGGAGTCCAAAGCTCAGTGAAACCAAGGTAAACCGTAGACACTGCAGCCCAAAGCTCAGTGAAACCAAGGTAAACCGTAGACACTGGAGCACAAAGCTCAGTGAAACCAAGGTAAACCGTAGACACTGGAGTCCAAAGCTCAGTGAAACCAAGGTAAACCGTAGACACTGCAGTCCAAAGCTCAGTGAAACCAAGGTAAACCGTAGACACTGCAGCCCAAAGCTCAGTGAAACCAAGGTAAACCGTAGACACTGCAGCCAAAGCTCAGTGAAACCAAGGTAAACCGTAGACACTGCAGTCCAAAGCTCAGTGAAACCAAGGTAAACCGTAGACACTGCAGCCCAAAGCTCAGTGAAACCAAGGTAAACCGTAGACACTGCAGCCCAAAGCTCAGTGAAACCAAGGTAAACCGTAGACACTGCAGCCCAAAGCTCAGTGAAACCAAGGTAAACCGTAGACACTGCAGCCAAAGCTCAGTGAAACCAAGGTAAACCATAGACACTGGAGCACAAAGCTCAGTGAAACCAAGGTAAACCGTAGACACTGCAGCCCAAAGCTCAGTGAAACCAACGTAAACCGTAGACACTGCAGCCCAAAGCTCAGTGAAACCAAGGTAAACCGTAGACACTGCAGCCCAAAGCTCAGTGAAACCAAGGTAAACCGTAGACACTGGAGCACAAAGCTCAGTGAAACCAAGGTAAACCGTAGACACTGGAGTCCAAAGCTCAGTGAAACCAAGGTAAACCGTAGACACTGCAGTCCAAAGCTCAGTGAAACCAAGGTAAACCGTAGACACTGCAGCCCAAAGCTCAGTGTAACCAAGGTAAACTGTAGACACTGCAGTCCAAAGCTCAGTGAAACCAAGGTAAACTGTAGACACTGCAGTCCAAAGCTCAGTGAAACCAAGGTAAACTGTAGACACTGCAGTCCAAAGCTCAGTGAAACCAAGGTAAACTGTAGACACTGCAGTCCAAAGCTCAGTGAAGCCAAGGTAAACCGTAGACACTGGAGTCCAAAGCTCAGTGAAACCAAGGTAAACCGTAGACACTGCAGTCCAAAGCTCAGTGAAACCAAGGTAAACCCTAGACACTGGAGTCCAAAGCTCAGTGAAACCAAGGTAAACTGTAGACACTGCAGTCCAAAGCTCAGTGAAGCCAAGGTAAACCGTAGACACTGGAGCACAAAGCTCAGTGAAACCAAGGTAAACCGTAGACACTGAGTCCAAAGCTCAGTGAAACCAAGGTAAACCGTAGACACTGGAGCACAAAGCTCAGTGAAACCAAGGTAAACCGTAGACACTGCAGCCCAAAGCTCAGTGAAACCAAGGTAAACCGTAGACACTGCAGCCCAAAGCTCAGTGAAACCAAGGTAAACCGTAGACACTGCAGTCCAAAGCTCAGTGAAACCAAGGTAAACCGTAGACACTGGAGCACAAAGTTCAGTGAAACCAAGGTAAACCGTAGACACTGCAGTCCAAAGCTCAGTGAAACCAAGGTAAACCGTAGACACTGCAGTCCAAAGCTCAGTGAAACCAAGGTAAACCGTAGACACTGCAGCCCAAAGCTCAGTGAAACCAAGGTAAACCGTAGACACTGCAGTCCAAAGCTCAGTGAAACCAAGGTAAACCGTAGACACTGGAGCCCAAAGCTCAGTGAAACCAAGGTAAACTGTAGACACTGGAGCCCAAAGCCCAGTGAAACCAAGGTAAACTGTAGACACTGCAGTCCAAAGCTCAGTGAAACCAGGGTAAACAGTAGACACTGGAGTCCAAAGCTCAGTGAAACCAAGGTAAAAGGCACTAACTGACACGTGTGATGGCAGTTACTGCCTTTTTCTTTGGTTTCACTGTAACGTCTTGCATTTACTGAGTGGCGCAGTAGTCTAAGGCACCTCATCTCAGTGTCACTACAGACCCAGGTTCGATTCCAGGCTGTATTATATCTGGAGTACTTCTCCTGTCCTATTCGGTGTCCTTGTGAATTTAGGTGTGCATTCTCTAATTCTCTCTTTCTTTCTCTCTCTCGGAGGTCCTGAGAACTAGGACCATGCCCCAGGACTACCTGACATGATGACTCCTTGCTGTCCCCAGTCCACCTGGCAGTGCTGCTGCTCCAGTTTCAACTGTTCTGCCTCATTATTATTCGACCATGCTGGTCATTTATGAACATTTGAACATCTTGGCCATGTTCTGTTATAATCTCCACCTGGCACAGCCAGAAGAGGACTGGCCACCCCACATAGCCTGGTTCCTCTCTAGGTTTCTTCCTAGGTTTTGGCCTTTCTAGGGAGTTTTTCCTAGCCACCTTCTACACCTGTATTGCTTGCTGTTTGGGGTTTTAGGCTGGGTTTCTGTACAGCACTTTGAGATATCAGCTGATGTACGAAGGGCTATATAAATACATTTGATTTGATTTGATTTATTACAACCGGCCATGATTGGGAGTCCCGTAGGGCGGCACACAATTGACCCAGCGTTGGCCGGGGTAGGCCGTCATTGCAAGTAGGAATCTGTTATTAACTGACTTGCCGAGTTAAATAAAAAATATATAATAATAATAATAACAAAACACAATGATATATGTCCACATGATAAAGCATGTATTTAACGTCAATAACTCATTTTTGACCAAATGTACAGTTACTGCTCTTTTGCTTGGTAGGGTAGTGCAGTAGTCCTGTGTGGTTCAGTTGGTAGAGCATGGTGCTTGCAAGGCCAGGGTTGTGGGTTTGATTCCCATAGGGGACCAGTATGCTAATGAGGGACCAGTATTCTGGAACAGAGCATCTACTAAAATGGACTATATGTATAGAACAGACATTGAACGTAAAAGGCAGTGTGTCTTAAAGAAAGAACCCCTTCCTGTCTGAAATGCCTATTATTTTAACTGTCTTCACCCAAAGCCTTCTCTGCCCTGAACCCAAACCACTGATTCAGGATCAGAACAGCTCAAACCTCTCATGTTCTGCTTGCCACATCTCCGACCAGAATCGCCAGTCCTATTCCCAGGGTTTTGAAAAAGACATGTTATCGTGATGAGACTAACATGATAAGAAAACGTATGCATGCTTTGGATAAAAATGTCTTCTAAATGGCATATATTATTAGTATATTAGCAAAAGGTTAAATAAGGATTAGAGAATATAATTTCACAGCACTGAGATTCACCCTGTTTTGATTAATACAGTATACCACCATATACGTCCTCTTTAGGTCATCACACAGTTATTGTAAGTAATCCAAGCTCATAATCACATGGGCTATACGACCAAAAGTAACCATGCTTGAAACAAGTTTCGTTCAATGCAGCATAACTACGTCAAAGGTAATTGTTGTAGTATAAATTTTTGGGCATACTGAGCGTAGACCTAGTGGCATTCCAAGTGCAGAGGAAACACGTCAGGCGGGAATTTCACAAGATACTTGATACACTGTATCCAGTACTGTATCCAGCACTGTATCCAGCACTGTGTCTGTGGAACTTCTGGGTGGACCGCTGTGGAACTTCTGGGTGGACCGCGCAGGCGCTCTGGGGGCGCTCGCCTCTGAGGCCAGTGCGGCAGGAAAAGCGCAGGGGAGACGCCGCCGTGATCGAGGGAGAGGAAAAACTAAAAACAGTTATGAAGAACAATTCTGGACAAGGACAACCTTTTTCGTTTACTTATACCTTATAATTCAACTGTTCCAGCGAATAGAATTCGGGCAAATGCGCGACCCGTTTCGTAGATAGACATAGCCACGGTATGCTTGGCAACCCTGAAGATAATGTCAGGGAATCAATGGATGAAAATCCCCAAAACTACTGCAGTTGCCTGGCTGGAATTCTCGTCTCGTACTGAGAGTATCGGACATTTGGAAATAAAAACGGTGAACGTATAAGGACCACGGGAAGGAGCCACAACATATCTGAGTGTGAGGAATTATAACGGTGTCCAGTCGGTATTTGGCTTGATAACGCATTTAAAGTTTGAACGGAAAGAACAGTTTTGCTGCATCGAATTCCTTTGGACGGGATGTCATCTGCCGCCGGTAGAATTCCACGAGCTAACCGACCATCTCCCTCTCTGTAAAGGAGGCCGAGCGCGCCAGCCGTGAAGATGAGCGGTGCGTCAGATACCAAGGCGTTGAGGCGGACCTTTATCGTGCCCTCGATCAAGGCTTTTGATCACTATGACTTCACAAGGGCCAAAATATACTGTAGTTTGACATGGCTTGTGGCCAAAGCCTTCGGCTCAGGTAGGTGGCGCCCTTTTTTTTGTTTTCTGAATATTGGGGTGGAAATGTGTCAAATGTGATGCAACATTTAGACAAATTGTGTCAGTGCGCGCATCTTCAGAGGGTTTATCAGAATTAACCTCGGTATTTCCGATGGGCCAAGAGAGCATGTCTTATCTGTGTTAAGAATGTGTTATTTGGCCTCAATATAGCCTTGTTGAAACATCATCTTCACCGCGAGCGACAATTAAACATGCTAATTAGTCATTGTATTAGTCCCACCAGGACTCTCTAATTGACGGTCTGTGTCCGAGGAGAAGTGCAGGGGATGGACAGACTAACTGTTGCACGTTTGTCCAATATCTCCGGGTTTTCTGTTATGAACACGGCAGAGGACGCTGTTGCTGTTGTTGATCATGTACTTATTCTCCCATCTGCATTGATGTCTGTGGCATTTGATTGATCAGTAACTGCAGCTGGTTCCTGATGTTCACAGTAATGGCCACATGGCCATATACAGGTTGATGGAACATCTAAACAGTATTGTAATCTGGGTGGTTTGATCCCTGAATGCTGATTGTCTGAAAGCCGTGGTATATCAGACTGTATACCATGGGTATGACAAACAAATGCTTTTTACTATTCTAATTACGTTTGGTAACCAGTTTATAATAGCAAGAATTTGTTCTTAACTGACTTGCCTTGTTAAATAAATATACCTCAGGCCTTATTGGATCATTCCATGTGACTTGACAATAACACAGTTGTTACTTCACCGGGTGGTTGAAATTAGAATGTGAACAGAAAACATTTAGAGTAGCGTTTCTGGATGACAGGCAACACTTAGCCTATATTAAAATCTGCTACCAGTGTAGTTGGGGGAAGGCTTGGCCTTGGCCTTAGCCAGTAGGCAGCAGCAGCCCTACGAAGTCAGTAATTACAGCCGGCTGGCTCTGGGCTTGGAGGTTGACTGACTCCAGCTCTCTACGGAAGTTTTTTAATGAGGCTACACTCTTAACTACCATCTGCTCGGTCTGTGTATGGTAATAATGGACAGAGAGAGGGGGGGGGGGGTTATGCTGCAGCTAGCCTTGGGAGCCAAGGATTCTCACGTTCAATGGCCACACAACACTATGCTAAGCACATAGACGAGGTAGCTCCTCCTATAGTTTCCAGCATGTCATTTGTACGCTTTTCTCAAGTGTATAAAATGGTGGAAAGCCCTGTCCACTGCTCCCCTCCCCTCACTACTCTGTCATAGAGGACTGCAGGCTATTAGCATACCAGGACTGGGTTCTTTTCCTGTCCCTCCTGGTGACACACATTACTACTCCCTTCCAGCACCATGAGAACGGTGGCCCAATTCATCAACCAAGTCTTAGTTTACACACACAGCCACGTTTGGTCTAGTTACTATGGTTCTGACAGTAGTTTGACCCACGTAATGCAGACAATTCCAAAAACAATCTCTCCCATTCAAAATGCATGCTGATCACTGATGTAGATCAACTGAAATATAGCCTAGACACCGGAAAGGACTATAAGCGTGACCATAAGAGCATGTACGGACACATACACACTCACTAGATGTTTTCCTCTATTGTGACACATTTTGACCAAGGGCATCTGTGTTTTCTGCTTTCCTGTCTGGTACTGGATCCCTGACTTAGGTCCCAATGCTCTCTCTCTCTCGCTCGCCCGCTATCTCTTTCTCATCTCACTCTCTCTTTGCAACAAGATCTCACGGTCTAACTTCAGTGTTCAACGTTTGTCGGGGGGGGGGGGTCTAAACCGTTTTGTGAGCAGCTGTTGTATTTGGTGCTCTCCTCAGACCCTACTCTTCTCTCCTGTCTCTGTAACATCTGTGGTGTGTTGACGTCGTGGAGACCCAGGCTAGAGTGGCAGCATTTGTCTCAGTTACATCACAATGCAGGGGCCTCCAGGCTGGAGACTGGGCCCAATGGAAGGACCAACAGAAGATGTTTCAGCTTTACATACTGGCTCTGAGCACTAACGTTAATTAGTCTAGTAACATGTGAATTCATTAGCCACAATCAATGTGAGTGACAACATTTCTGGTATACTTTGGTCTGACTTAATTGATGTTCGTACTGCATTGGAAAATAAGTAGTCCAACATGAATTGGCATAGTGAGCAACTGAACAAAAATGTTACCTCTGAAAGCCACTGCTAAAATATATCTAGTTATTTCTCAGCGAAGTAACCCAGTGTTTTGAATCAGACATTATCAACTGCCGATATAGGCTACACAGGTTTCTAAGAAAGTAATAACTGCATAGTAACAGACAAGTAATGTTGCTGACTGGTGTACATTCTTTAATGTTCCCTCCCTGTGCTGTGCTCCAATTGGATGACTCCTGTGGTCGGCACGGTAACGGTCGATATTCCAGGTCTCGTGTTTGGACTTCCTGCGACAGCTACTTCCTGTCTATTTCCTGTTTGATGGCAGACACAAAGGAGATGGGTTTTCCTTGACGCGGCAGCGTTTGATGAACTTGTGGAAAACTAAAGCCCACTTACTCTGTGAAGGTTGTATCTGCACTCCACACTGTTAAAAAGAAGGGTGCTTTGTTGGTCATATAGAACATTTTTGAGGGCCATATGAACCAAGCCATAGAACTCCCTGTTTGGTTCTTTATAGCACCATTTCTTCTAGCAGCACTTACATGGCAAGACTCTGTTAACATTGTACAGCATAAGGTACCGTCCAGATAAAGATGTGTAGTAGACTGTTACTACTGTATTTGGCATTGGTGCTGTTTTAGGAGGCTATGTGAGGTCATAGGAGCTTTTGTCCACCCTCTCAGGGTTATGAGAGGGTGTTATAGTGGGGAGTGGGGACAGTATGGGGACTTTATAGTGAGGACAGACCGTTGTGACTAGCTGCTGAAGTGACTGGCTGTTAAGTGGTTGTTGGAATGGTAAACACCCGCCATTGTGGGAAATAGCCCACTTTCGTCTTTCTGGGTAAGAACACACTTTCGAAATTAGCTTCTGAACCCTCCTTGGAAGAAATGTAATCTGCTGATAGGGGATGAAGAGTCCTCACTTATGTCGGAAATGATACACTATAACCCTAACCCCGTTTTTTTGGTTTTACCTCCTGTAAAAATACATTGTACACGTCTGCCTTTCCTACAAGTAGGCCACAGTGTCCGCTGTACATCCCGGTTCCTTTTCGCCAGTTCACCATCCAGGCCGAGTAGCCCACGTCTTCGGAAGGGTCTGCCTGCCTAGCTCTCTGACCTCTCCATTCACTAGGCTAATAGCACTCTCGCTTTACCAAGTCGTACAGTATGATCACGATACTTAGGTGTCCCGATGCATTGCTATTCTATATGTATCACGATTTATCACGATCGAAACTTGGAGTCATAGAATCGATATAATATCGTAAAAAATGATATTGTGAATACATTGCAGAATACATTTTCCATCGGGCAAAAACAAATTAAGCCTATTGGACGGATTAAGGACTAACCTTAAACAGTCGCCCCAGCGTGAGTTTTTTTATGCGTGTAATGTCAGAATACACTCACGATTCCAAAGTGGGATTGTTATGCAAAAGGAGAGTTAACCTACGCTGCCTCAAACCAAGGCTGCCTGCTAATTATCTATAGGCTATGTTTCAACTTGTCCATTTCAAAGGATTTTTTAACAAGTTTTATTTTCTAACAACAGTTTGAATTGAGGTGTGCTCTGCCTCCTCATTAATTCACAAAGAAGAAGCCCATTTCCCTGTTGCGGACAATTTATGTTTGAGGCTTTGCTGAGCCAAACAAACTTCTCTCTTCAAGGAGAGCCTAAGCACTTCCCCAGAGTTTCCCCAGATCAAGTATGCAGGCAGTTGCACATCCCCAGTCAGAAAATAACTTTTAGCCCCCCGGTACACTTTCTGGCTGGCACCCGCATTGCCTTCAATGTTGTTTTCCTTACTAATAATAACTTTGGACGTGTGAGTTCCTATCAAAGTAAGTGCCTTATTACGTTATCATTATAGTTTCTGTATGTCGTGTTATCGTTTCTACTGTAGCACACAGTATGTATGTACAGTGCATTCGGATAGTATTCAGACCCCATGACTTTTTCCAGATTTTGTTAAGTTACAGCCTTATTCTATTTTTTTTTTTATCCTCATCAATCTACACACAATACCCCCAGAATGACAAAGCAAAAAAAGGTTTTTAGTTTTTAAAAACAAATGTATAAAAAAATAAATGAATAATAACACATTAACATAAATATTCAGACCCTTTACTTAGTACTTTGTTGAAGCACCTTTGGCAGCATTTACAGCCTTAAGTCTTCTGGGTATGATGCTACAAGCTTGGCACACCTGTATTTGGGGAGTTTCTTCCATTCTTCTCTGCAGATCCTCTCAAGCTCTGTCAGGTGGAGGGGGAGCATTTCTGCACAGCTATTTTCAGGTCTCTCCAGAGATGTTAGATCGGGTTCAAGTCCGGGCTCTGCCTGAGTCACTCAAGGACATTCAGAGACTTGTCCCGATGCCACTCCTGCGTTGTCTTGGCTGTGTGCTTAGGGTCATTGTCCTGTTAGAAGGTGAGCATTCGCCCCAGTCTGAGGTCCTGAGTGCTCTGGAGCAGGTTTTCATCAAAGATCTCTCTGTACTATTCTCCGTTTATCTTTCCCTCGATCCTAACTAGTCTCTCAGTCCCTGCCGCTGAAAAACATAATGAACATCATGAAGCTGCCACCACCATGCTTCACCATAGGGATGGTGTCAGGTTTTCTCCAGATGTGATGCTTGGCATTCAGGCCAAAGATTTCAATCTTGGTTTCATCAGACCAGATAATCTTGTTTCTCATGGTCTGAGAGTAATTTAGGTGCCTTTTGGCAAACTCCAAGCAGGCTGTCATGTGCGTTTTACTGAGGAGTGGCTTCCGTCTGGCCACTCTACCATAAAGGCCTGATTGGTGGTGCTGTAGAGATAGTTGTCCTTCTGGAAGGTTCTCCCATCTCCACAGAGGAACACTGGAGCTCTGTCAGAGTGGCCATGAGGTTCTTGGTTGCCTCCCTGACCAAGGCTCTTCTTCCCATATTGCATAGTTTGGCTGGGCGTCCGGTTCTAGGACGAGTCTCGGTGGTTCCAAACTTCTTCCATTTCAGAATGATGGAGTCCCCTGTGTTCTTAGAGACCTTCAATGCTGCAGAAAGGTTTTGGTACCCTTCCCCAGATCTGTGCCTCGACACAATCCTGTCTCGGAGCTCTACGGACAATTCCTTCGACCTTGGTTTTTGCTCTGACATGCACTGTCAACTGTGGGACTTATATAGACAGGTGTGTGCCTTTCCAAATCATGTCCAATCAATTGAATTTACCACAGGTGGACTTCAATCAAGTTGTAGAAAACATCTCAAGGATGATCAATGGAAACAGGATGCACCTGAGCTCAATTTCGAGTCTCATAGCAAAGGGTCTGAATACTTATGTAAATAAGGCATCTCCGATTTAAAAAAATATATATATAATCACAAAAATGTCTGAACTTGTTTTCGCTTAGTCATTATGGGATATTGTGGCAGATTGATGAGGATAAAAACTGATTGAATCTATTTTAGAATAAAGCTGGAATGTAACAAAATGTGGAAAAAGTCAAGGGGTCTGAATACTTTCTCTGAATGCACTGTATGGAGCATAATGTATTTACTGTTTTATTCGCATGTTTTCGATTGTAATGATGTGTGTAAAATATATTTTGTAAGGTTATACTGATTATGATGAGCTAAAGCTAAGCTAAATGCCAGCTATGTGTGGCGCCATGTTTGTTGACGTCATACAATGCATTCTGGTTGTCACGTAAACGTGTCAGACCAAAGATGTTATAGCAAACAAAGTGAAGGGATGGTTCAATCGACTGACTTAGATTGTAACTATCATTACTCGGGGTTGCCAGCTCAGACCCCCGTATCAGGGGTTTTATTTAGCTTATAAACTTCCGCTGTGTTTGCCCCCCATCACAGTAATATTTCCTGCATCATTACCCCCCACGATACCTTCCCCCATTTCTACCCCCCATGGACTTGAAATCCCCCACAAATGCATTTACCCCCCCCCCCCTCTCCAAGCCCACCTAAAATAGTTTCAACCAAATCTGGCAACCCTGTTTAGCTTTCGCGCTAACGGTTAGGCTAGGCAGTAGGCTTGTATTTGGTGTGATGATCTGCGAGGTGGTAGCATTTTATTAGCTTTGTGATTAGTCAAAAACTGTAAATTACTAGTTAAGTTAAGCGCTCCGGTTATTGTATATACTGTAACAAGTACATAGTACATTGTAAAATGCTGAAAAGTGGCCAAACTAAGTTCACATTTTTCGGGCAATGGGCACAGCCATCTTTTACTCTTGTTTATTTGCGTTTTATAGTGAATGGAATTCTGGGATTAGGGAGTTATCGCTTGTCAAACATAAACAAACATGGCTGTCATCATAAAGAATGTAGCTGTTGTTAGCTTAGCTGACACGCGTCTCTTTTCTGAACAATAAAATGTGAAATTGAGAAATAAAGTTGTAAAGACCGTACAAACAATTGTTTAGGTGCTTTTCAGACAACAATGCTGTTTAGACACGTTTGTTACATCAAATGTTCTGTTACTACTGTTCTTCTACACCTGCATTGCTTGCTGTTTGGGGTTTTAGGCTGGGTTTCTGTACAGCACTTTGAGATATCAGCTGATGTACGAAGGGCTATATAAATACATTTGATTTGATTTGATTTACTGTTTCAATCACATATTTGCGATGGTACGCTGTAGGGATCACAAATAAGTAATCATACACGTTTAAGATGCCTGCCCTGTCTCCTGTTTCCCCCTGTTTGTGCCTGTGATTCACAGCCATGGCGAGGGGAAATGACCTCACGCACACTAGGTATGCACACACACGAACACACCACAAACGCCCTCATTACCTCATACGCACCCTTTCAACTAGGGATGGTGGGAAATCGATACAGTTACAGACAATATTATATCGATTAGTCAAAAAATTATAATAACATATATATATATATATTTTTTTCTTCTCGCTAGGTAGCGTTAGCTAGCGCTAGTTGGCTGTACCTGTGTCAAAATGCTGGTATTTTTCATCCTATAGCTCATTCTTCGTCTTTTTAACGTGGAACTGACAGAGTTTTAATTACTTTGCAGTTATGAAAGAAACAGATAGTCATAATATCAGTAAAACATATCAAATTCCAAAGTTATGCAACAAAACCAACATTATAAGAGGTTTTAAAAACATATGTTCTATGTGACTCAACATTCCATGGTGTACACAAAGCCATTGTTGCCAGAGTAGATGGATGCATGACTGATATAATTCACCAATACATTTCTTGGTAGTCCAAAAAACATTGCTATGAGGTTGTAAATCACAGCTGGCCTGGTACATTGTTGCTGCCTCCATTCAGGATGCACTGTTTCAGTGTCAATGGCTCAATATTTTGGACAAAAAGGATTAACTAAGACTGGAAATGTCAATACAAGGGCAAAGATCACAAGTCAGTCATAGCGTAGCTAATAGGCTAGCGCATCTATTTATGTAGCAATCTAAAAACATGCACCCTAACGTTAGCTAGCTAGCTGCTAGGAGGATGTCATTGGAGTGGGTGAGTGACTGACTTTTTCCCCTAATATTGTTTTTTGGTGGCTATACTTTACACAGCTAGAGATGCAGGTGTCATTTGGTTAGCTAGCAAGAACCTGAACGAGAACATGTAAACACACAGTCCAGTTCAAAGTGAATGATGACAGGCCCTACTGCCTGTAAACACACAGTCCAGTTCAAAGTGAATGATGGCAGGCCCTACTGCCTGTAAACACACAGTCCAGTTTAAAGTGAATGATGGCAGGCCCTACTGCCTGTAAACACACAGTCCAGTTCAAAGTGAATGATGGCAGGCCCTACTGCCTGTAAACACACAGTCCAGTTCATAGTGAATGATGGCAGGCCCTACTGCCTGTAAACACACAGTCCAGTTTAAAGTGAATGATGGCAGGCCCTACTGCCTGTAAACACACAGTCCAGTTCATAGTGAATGATGGCAGGGCCTACTGCCTGTAAACACACAGTACAGTTCAAAGTGAATGATGGCAGGGCCTACTGCCTGTAAACACACAGTCCAGTTCATAGTGAATGACGGCAGGCCCTACTGCCTGTAAACACACAGTCCAGTTCAAAGTGAATGATGACAGGCCCTACTGCCTGTAAACACACAGTCCAGTTCAAAGTGAATGATGACAGGCCCTACTGCCTGTAAACACACAGTCCAGTTCAAAGTGAATGATGACAGGCCCTACTGCCTGTAAACACACAGTCCAGTTCAAAGTGAATGATGACAGGTCCTACTGCCTGTAAACACACAGTCCAGTTCAAAGTGAATGACGGCAGGGCCTACTGCCTGTAAAAACACACAGTCCAGTTCAAAGTGAATGATGGCAGGCCCTACTGCCTGTAAACACACAGTCCAGTTCATAGTGAATGATGACAGGTCCTACTGCCTGTAAACACACAGTCCAGTTCAAAGTGAATGATGGCAGACCCTACTGCCTGTAAACACACAGTCCAGTTCATAGTGAATGATGGCAGATCCTACTGCCTGTAAACACACAGTCCAGTTCAAAGTGAATGATGGCAGGCCCTACTGCCTGTAAACACACAGTCCAGTTCAAAGTGAATGATGGCAGGCCTGTGTGGCAAATAAAGGCCTACTGTATCTCTGACTGGCTTTGGTGCACCGGTCTGCATCGACTCTGGTCCTGGACAAGACAGATGGTTCAGGTTTTATTTAATGCAGTTAATTGTCCAAACGCACAGCTGCTTTCCCATTCTGTATTGCTATAGAGTTTTCACAAATGCCTTAGTACAGTATACGTCATTCCCAAACATTCTAAGAATTGATGAAAATGTCTAAATACTTGCTTGACAGAAAATGTTTTTAAAAGTCATATTCTTCCTGGGGGTGTATATATATGAATTAAATAATCATATTTAATGGAGCTACAATGCTGTCTGTTTCACTTTAAATAGTGAGAATGTTTTCAGCACTTTTATTTCCATGACTGATCAAAACAAATGTTCTCTGCAGAAAATGTGTCTCTCAGCAAGACAATATGTTTGGAATGTGAAATCGCAATAAAATTGCAGTATCGAATCGTAATACATATAGAGTCGTGAGAATCGCAATACATATTGTATCGGCACCCAAGTATGGTAATAAAATCGCATGGTGAGGTCCCTGGCAATTCCCAGCCCAACTTTCAACCCCTTCCGTCCCTTTTTCAGCCTCAAAAACACTCTCGGGACCCCTTGACACATCATGTGATGGCACACACCAGAGAAGAGCAGAAAGTGGTGTACTCTTTGCCCCTGAGTGCAGACAAGTCTGGTGTGTGTGTGTGTGTGTGTGTGTGTGTGTGTGTGTGTGTGTGTGTGCATCTGGCTATTTTGAAGATAAAGATAAAGTAAATCAGATTTAGCATGTGAGTCAACAGACAAAGAATAGCCTCTCTCTCTCTGTCTCACACACACACACACACACCATTCCTGTACCATACCGGTGTATACGGTGTTACCGTCAGTGCACACAAAGGGCGCTATTTCTTTACAAATGTAACAAATAAATCGAATAAAAAAACTCAATCTTGATCCAGGAGGAGATTGATTGTCTCTGCTGTAAGCAAGAAGCCACTTAGCTAGTAAGTTTGCAAATGAGATGTGTAGCTAGAGCCCTCTGCTGGAGATAAATGATATACCGCCCAAGCCTAATGTATATACACACACACACACACACACACTCTTAAGCACGCCGTCAATGGAGAAGGTCTAAGATCCGTGTGTGAGAGAAGCATGTGTGCAATGGGAGAGTGGGGCTCGCACAGGCACGCCTGTTGCCATCACGGTGGACTCATTCTGCAGGGGCCAGTACAGTCATGTCAGTTATTGTTTCACCAAAGTAACCTGTTTCCCCTCTCTCCACGGACAGCCCAAAATGAGCTGACTATAATGTTACTTATGTAGCCCACCCATCCTCACGTCCTCCCAGAGAAACTCTGTTTATCATATGTCCACACTAACCCGTAGCTAGAACTGGGCGACATGGACAAAAATCCATATCGAGATAAATTGCCTGAATTGATACGATAGCAATAAATAGAATGAGAAGTTTACAAGGTTAATGTGCACCACAGTTTTAAAAAAGTGTCCTTTAAACTACTACTACTAGTCTGATGGTTGTAGCAATGAATTGTCCCATTAACAATCACCCATATTAGCAAACTTATTTCAAACTCGACATTTCTCTAGTATAGGCTACTTATCGTAATGCCTGTGATAAGTGATTGGTATGGTGGTGATAATGTGTTGATAATTTGGGGTTTATCGTCCCAGCTCTACCTGTACCCGATCCCTCCACAGACACATCCCCAGATGACAGTTATCATATCCCAAACTAATCCGGCCCCCTCTTTCAGAGAAAATATGTTCATCGTATCACCACACTAACCTCTTCTCTCCCTTCACAGATGCGGTCCCGGAGGAGCTGGTGGACCCTTTCTACAGGGACCAGTACAGTCAGGAGCACCTGAAGCCCCCGGTGGCATGCCTGCTGCTGTCTGCAGAACTCTACTGCCGGGCGGGGAGCCTCATCCTCCGCAGCGATGCCGTCAAACCTCTGCTGGGACACAACGCCATCATCCAGGCCCTGGCACAGAAGGGACTGTACGTCACTGACCAGGACCGACTGGTCACAGAGAGGGACCTGACCGGCACACCCATACACATGGTGAGGATGAAGAGCGGTCTGGACACACACACACACACACATACACATTTACACACACACACACACATACATACACATACACACATACATACACATACGCACGCACATACACACAAACACACTTACACACACACTTATACACACACACACATACACACACGCACGCACGCACGCACGCACGCACGCACGCACGCACGCACGCACGCACGCACGCACGCACACACACACACACACACACACACACACACACACACACACACACACACATACAGACATACAGATTGTAAAGAGTAATATTAGGGTTTGGTTGGGTTTTGTTGGGTCTCATCCCATTTTAATCTCTCTACGTTCGCTTCCTTCTCCTTCTCTCTTTTTACTCACTCACTCTCTCACTCACTCACTCACTCACTCACTCACTCACTCACTCACTCACTCACTCACTCACTCACTCACCCTCTGTCTCTTTGTGTGTGCTCTAAGGTAGGGCTCTGTGAGTACAGTATTCTCAAAAAACAAGCCTAATGACAGGTTTCCAAGATAAACCACTTACAGACAGACAGACAGGCGGTACTGTTATGTCACACAGTACAAGGTAAAAATGCCTTTCTTCTGAAAAGTAGTTTTGATGTGCAAAGGAAAGGCTTAAAAGTCAGCCCTTTTAAATCTACAGTCCTTTTCAATTGATCATCCGTTGAAGAATGTATTATAGCTAGATATGAGGGGAATGCCGTGAGCTTCCCGAGAGGGAATGCGTCAACAGTTACGAAATAGTTATTCTAATCCAATACTGTGTGGCTGAGGATCATGAGTTCAGAGACTGAACATAGCTGCTGACGAAATGGGAACCTGCGTTGCAGTTCTCTCTCTCTCTCTGTCTCTGTCGCTCTCTTTCTGGGAGAATTGGAATTGCCCTATCTGCTGTGGCACACAGACTCTTTCCTTCCCTAATCTCGCTCTCCTTCCCTCCATATCTCATCATCAGTTATTTCTGTCCTTCTCAATCTCTCTTCTTTTCTTTATCTCTTCAACAGCACTTTCTTGCTCCCTCCCTTGGTCTTTCATTCTTTCTCTCTCTTTTCCTCGGTCTCTCTCTCCCCCGTCTTTCTCTCCCCCCTCCCTCTCTCTGGCCGTGTCTAGACTTGACAGTTAATGCAGTTTTTGTATTATGATCATGAAGGTCTGATCATGGAATTTCAAATACATCATGTGTCTACACCCATTTTTTGTGACCCCACCCAAAATGACACAAATTGTTATAAAAATAAATTACATCAACAAATAACCTTAAATGTATTTAATTTGAGTCTGTTGTCGAAAAGAAAAGAAACCAATAAATACATTTACTCAATCAAAATGTTTTTTTCAAGTTATCTTTCTCCAAACGTTTGTATATTGGTCCCATACAATAATCAGTCATCTTTTAAAAAGTATCAATAGTTTAACAACTTGATGGCAGTAGCTAACTACTGTAGCTAACTAGGGTTGGGCGATGTCATCCTTTGTCCTATCATGATTAAGTACCCATAAAACATTGTGATATATTTTGCGCTGCTTTGGTGAAAATCTTAGCTCTGTCTACATTGTTCTCTTGCATTCTGTACATTGTTTATAACCAGTCGCGACCAGTCATTCAGAGCATGTTTTGAGACCCACCTTTCTAGCAACAAATACAAATATTTTTTTTGCAGGGATGCCTGTTTTGCATGTTATTTTGTCATTCATACGTGTCACATATCAGTTTGCAAACATATTTTACAAAATTTTAGTTAATTAAGTCGCATACAAACGTTGTCTCTTTTTTGCTTTCTTGCATAAGGCGGCTCAAAAATGCAGGTGTTTCAGCCTACTGCAGCTCAGTCCTTTCTGTGGTGGTGGGGCAGCCAGTGGAAAAGACAGAGCGTAGGGGTTGGTAATGTTCTCTAGTTGCGCCATGATTGGCTCAGTATTCTGTCACTCATGGGGACACTACGTCACCTCCAAATCTAAGGGTAGAGCTCGAAAATGCAAACCCCTTGGGTGCTGCCATAGAGTTACATTAGGAGTGCCTATCCAAGATGGCTCAAGGTCATTGGCCACAGATAAAATTACATTAAATCACATTATATCTACAGCAGCTTTCATTGAACTGATCATGTCAACGTCATACTTTCAAAATCTTAGCTAGCATGCAAGCAGTTATCATCCTGAATCAAGTCGACAATCTACTGGCAAATCCTTCTCATATGAAGAGAAATTATAGATAAAACGTATCGGTCCTCATCGGCCATTGGACAAACATTACACAAAAAGTTGGAAGTCGCAAATTCAACAATGAGTGGTTTTGAAGGAATCAGTGGCAATCACTAGACTGCTATTCATTGGAGTGAGTGTGTGGTCCCAATTCTGGGTTAAAGCGTTTCAAAGATTAACATTCAACATTGGCCATGGTGTCAAGCCATCATGATTTATGCCGCGCTCAAAACAACTGGAAACTCAGAACTGGGAAATCTGATTTCAATGGGTTCAAGACAACTGGGAACCTGGGAAAAAATGAGCTCCGACTGGGAAAATACATTTTGAACGGTCATCCAACTCGGAATTGCAAGTCGGGAACTTGGGCCTCTTTCTAGAGCTCCGACCTGAAGAACCCTGACGTCATCATGATTCGACCTTGTACAGTGCCTTGCGAAAGTATTCGGCCCCCTTGAACTTTGCGACCTTTTGCCACATTTCAGGCTTCAAACATAAAGATATAAAACTGTATTTTTTTGTGAAGAATCAACAACAAGTGGGACACAATCATGAAGTGGAACGACATTTATTGGATATTTCAAACTTTTTTAACAAATCAAAAACTGAAAAATTGGGCGTGCAATATTATTCAGCCCCCTTAAGTTAATACTTTGTAGCGCCACCTTTTGCTGCGATTACAGCTGTAAGTCGCTTGGGGTATGTCTCTATCAGTTTTGCACATCGAGAGACTGACATTTTTTCCCATTCCTCCTTGCAAAACAGCTCGAGCTCAGTGAGGTTGGATGGAGAGCATTTGTGAACAGCAGTTTTCAGTTCTTTCCACAGATTCTCGATTGGATTCAGGTCTGGACTTTGACTTGGCCATTCTAACACCAGGATATGTTTATTTTTGAACCATTCCATTGTAGATTTTGCTTTATGTTTTGGATCATTGTCTTGTTGGAAAACAAATCTCCGGATATCTTGGATATCTTTAAGAAATGGCTTTCTTCTTGCCACTCTTCCATAAAGGCCAGATTGTTGTCCTATGGACAGAGTCTCCCACCTCAGCTGTAGATCTCTGCAGTTCATCCAGAGTGATCATGGGCCTCTTGGCTGCATCTCTGATCAGTCTTCTCCTTGTATGAGCTGAAAGTTTAGAGGGACGGCCAGGTCTTGGTAGATTTGCAGTGGTCTGATACTCCTTCCATTTCAATATTATCGCTTGCACAGTGCTCCTTGGGATGTTTAAAAATATGTTTAAATCTTTTTGTATCCAAATCTGGCTTTAAACTTCTTCACAACAGTATCTCGGACCTGCCTGGTGTGTTCCTTGTTCTTCATGATGCTCTCTGCGCTTTTAACGGACCTCTGAGACTATCACAGTGCAGGTGCATTCATACGGAGACTTGATTACACACAGGTGGATTGTATTTATCATCATTAGTCATTTAGGTCAACATTGGATCATTCAGAGATCCTCACTGAACTTCTGGAGAGAGTTTGCTGCACTGAAAGTAAAGGGGCTGAATAATTTTGCACGCCCAATTTTTCAGTTTTTGATTTGTTAAAAAAGTTTGAAATATCCAATAAATGTCATTCCACTTCATGATTGTGTCCCACTTGTTGTTGATTCTTCACAAAAAAATACAGTTTTATATCTTTATGTTTGAAGCCTGAAATGTGGCAAAAGTTCGCAAAGTTCAAGGGGGCCGAATACTTTCGCAAGGCACTGTATTTCTCCAAGTTGCCAGTTGTCTTGAAAGCACCATAAATCCAGAGAATGCCAGTTTGATGACAAAAAGTTTGATGACAAAATTTGCCCACGAAGGACTGCCACGCCACCTTTCTGTTCAAGTGAGTACAGCACAACAAGGTGAGCCCAAAAATGTAAAGTATGCTGTTGCATAAATGATGTAATATGCCAGGGATATATGTAAACTGTAGCTAAGAAAGTAATACTGTATGTTGTGTGTTGTTCACAGTAATATACAGTAATACAGTATTACAGAACATACAGCTGTTCACCTCCTAATAATCTCACCCTAATCATTTGGTCCCGTTTCCTTGTCTGCTTATATGCCCCTTTTATTAATCCTACAGTTCTGACTTGGTGTACAGGGAGAATACTGTAAGAATAGCCCATGTTCTGAATTCTGTTGCTGTAACTTTTCAAAAGGACTGAACAAATAGTTATATTGACTACGTCCGTCCTAGCTCGCTTAATCGAAATTATGGATTGCCTCTTATCTGCTCATCGTTCCCTTATGCCATAGTTTGTACATCGCAATTGTCAGTAGAAACCACATTTGTTTAAACAAGTCAGCCATATAAGCTATGTGGCAGTGGTATGGTGTTGGGACTGCTGTTGGGACTCTGCTGCTTTATGTAGGCCCTAACAGTGTGTGGTAAGGTGTTGGGACTCTGCTGTTTTATCTAGGCCCTAACAGTGTGTGGTAAGGTGTTGGGACTCTGCTGTTTTATCTAGGCCCTAACAGTGTGTGGTAAGGTGTTGGGACTCTGCTGTTTTATCTAGGCCCTAACAGTGTGTGGTAAGGTGTTGGGACTCTGCTGTTTTATCTAGGCCCTAACAGTGTGTGGTAAGGTGTTGGGACTCTGCTGTTTTATCTAGGCCCTAACAGTGTGTGGTAAGGTGTTGGGACTCTGCTGTTTTATCTAGGCCCTAACAGTGTGTGGTAAGGTGTTGGGACTCTGCTGTTTTATCTAGGCCCTAACAGTGTGTGGTAAGGTGTTGGGACTCTGCTGTTTTATCTAGGCCCTAACAGTGTGTGGTAAGGTGTTGGGACTCTGCTGTTTTATCTAGGCCCTAACAGTGTGTGGTAAGGTGTTGGGACTCTGCTGTTTTATCTAGGCCCTAACAGTGTGTGGTAAGGTGTTGGGACTCTGCTGTTTTATCTAGGCCCTAAAAAAATGTTTTTTTGTTTGCCCCACCAAGATTTACATTCTAAAATTGCCACTGTTTATAACATATTTATTGAAATAGGTTATGCAGGCTATAGCGAAGAAATAGCCCACTTGTCATGGCCTTGCTGTGGGCTGCCCAGTCAGCTCTTTACTGTGTGGTGCCAGTCAACGATGGCTGTCAATCATCTTCGATATCCTATACTATCGTTATATTGCCCAACCGTATAGCTAACTAGCCAGCTAACCTACTTATGTAGCTAGCCAGCAAGCTAACAAGCAAAGCTAAAGGGATTGCAAATGGATTAGCATAACTCTATTTTTCTAACTATTAGCTAGATGGCTAGCTTTTATGAGGCCAGCAAACACGTTCCCCACACGCTAGTTGGAATTTCCTCCCACGTTTTAATAAAAAGGTACCTCCTGGTCCCAAAACACATGTTTTCCCGGAGACTTGTCGGCGGAGTACTGATGACTTCGCCCACTGTATGACCTTTTGGTAGCTTAATTGCATCAAGACTGAGGAGAAATTTGCACACAATGCGTACCTGACCACCTTCTGTGGTGGTCAGCCGAATGTGAACACAATCAGACCACAAAGCAACCTTTGTGCGTCTAGACCCGTCTTTTCAATGCGATCTTCATATTCTGATAGCAGAAGTCGCATTTAAGTGTCAAGTGTAGACACGGCCTCTGTCTCTAACACACATGTCTAGAGGATAACACAAAGTCACTAGTTCACTATGTTGAGGATTTGATCAATTGAAGTAGTCGCTCAAGTGTGATGAGGGGGCGAGATGGAGGGGGGACTCTTAGTTTGACCTATTCCTATGGTATCCAAGGACAGCGTGGGTCTCTATCTCTCTGTGTGTGTGTGTGTGTGTGTGTATAGGTGGTGATCTGATTAAGCAGGCAGCTTTAGTCGATATGTTTAAGCAGACAAATGGCGCCTATACTGTATGTGTAAAGAGGGTGTAAACAGGAAATGACCTTCATCGGCAACAAAGCCTACAGCCAGTTAATTTACTAGCCTGTAGATCCTTCCTGACACACGCAGGGACTGACACACACACAGATACAGTATATCGTATACACCCCCATTGTCCGTTACAAAATGCACAACCTCTTCAGTATAGTTGGGTTCCCCATAGGAGTTGAGAGTGTGTATGTGTCGACTCAGCAGTCTGTGAAGTTTAGTGCAAATACATTCGCCCAGAGAATTTCTGTATTGGGTTAATGGAGCATATGAGGAGAAATTATGACCTCAATGTTTTTTCCACGCACCGCTACATGGCACAGGTCGGAAGGCGGGATGACAGTATGTCAAAGAGGAGGACAGCAGGAGGAGGAGTGGAGAGAGGGAGCGTGGCAGACTGTCAGGGGATGAATAGAGAGGGGGAGTGAAGGAATGGAGGGGTAGAGGGCTGCCTCTTGGCTGGGGTCCAGGGAGGAAGGAGGGAAGGACTGTGCTTGAAGAGAGAGGGTGAGGAAGGGGGATTGTGGAGGTCTGTCAGATGAAAGGAAAAGAGGAGTGGTTTGAGGAGTAAGGGCTACTACTTGGTTAGGCTCCAGGTAGAGGAGAGAGGGAGAGAGGGAGGAGGAGTCGAGAGGAGAGGGAATATAATGTCATCAGAGGATATAATATACTGTATCTTTATATGGGGGGTGAGAGGACAGGTCGAGTATGACAGTGTGTAGGAAGTAGATCGGAGAGGGGATTACATCTGTGCTCCAGAGAAGGAGAGGAAATGGGGAATGGGTATGTGACCATCTGTGATGGGAGGAGGGGAGGGGAGAATAGGGGGTTGTAGAGTAGAAGAGAGGATAGTGTAAAGGGGGATGGAAGAGTGGAGAAGGGGAATACGTGCTGGTGCTCCACTGCAGTACGATAGAGGGTGTGGTCTCAGACCAAGTCTAGGCACGTATATGGCAGCCTTTATACACAAACACATGTACACACACCCACACCACTTCCTCTCTCTCTTTCTCCCTCTCTCTGTCTCTCTGTCTCTCTGTCTCTCTCTCTCTCTCTCTCTGTCTCTCTCTCTGTCTCTCTCTCTCGCTGTCTCTCTCTCGCTGTCTCTCTCTCGCTGTCTCTCTCTCGCTGTCTCTCTCTCTCTGTCTCTCTCTCTCTCTCTCTCTCTCTCTCTCTCTCTCTCTCTCCTCTCTCTCTCTCTCTCTCTCTATCTCTCTCTCTCTCTCTCTCTCTCTCTCTCTCTCTCTCTCTCTCTCTCCTCTCTCTCTCTCTCTCTCTCCTCTCTCTCTCTCTCTCTCTCTCTCTCTCCTCTCTCTCTCTCTCTCTCTCTCTCTCTCTCTCTCATCTCTCTCTCTCTTCTCTCTCTCCTCTCTCTACTCTCTCTCTCTCTCTCTTCTCCTCTCTCTGCTCTCTCTCTCTCTCTCTCTCTCTCTCTCTCTCAATAGTAGTGCAGCAGAGTTTCTCAATATGCCATACTACCGTATCCACACTCTCATGCTCCGAGAGCATCTTCGAGGACGTATTCATTTGAGAAGCACTCACACTCCCCCTACTGTATTACCATCACACTGCAGTCTCCCCGCTACTGTATTACTCACGCTGCATCTCCATCTAGCTGTATACCACGCTGCATCTCCCCCTACGTGTATTCACCTCACGCTGGCATCTCCCCCTACTGTATTACACTCACGCCTGCATCTTCCCCCGTACTTGTTATTACCTCAACACTGCATCTCCCCCTACTGTATTACCTCACGCCGCATCTCCCCCGTACTGTATTTACCTCACGCTGCATCTCCCCCTACTGTATTACCTCCGCTGCATCTCCCCTACTGTGGGGTATTACCCTCACACTGCATCTCCCCCTACTGTATTACCTCACACTGCATCTCCCCCTTACCTGTATTACCTCACGCTGCATCCCCCCTACTGTATTTACCTCACAGCTGCATCTCTCCCTACTGTATTACCCTCATCGCTGCATCTCCCCCTCTGTATTACCTCACGCCTGCATCTCCCCGTACGTGTATTTACCATCACACACACTGCATCTCCCCCTACTGTATTACCTCACGCTGCATCTCCCCGTACTGTATTACCTCACACCACACTGCATCTCCCCGTACTGTATTACCTCACGCTGCATCTCCCCGTACTGTATTACCTCACGCTGCATCTCCCCCTACTGTATTACCTCACGCACACTGCATCTCCCCTACTATATTACCTCACACTGCATCTCCCCCTACTGTATTACCTCACGCTGCATCTCCCCCTACTATATTACCTCACGCTGCATCTCCCCCTACTGTATTACCTCACGCTGCATCTCCATCTACTGTATTACCTCACGCTGTATCTCCCCCTACTGTATTACCTCACGCTGCATCTCCCCCTACTGTATTACCTCACGCTGCATCTCCCCCTACTGTATTACCTCACACTGCATCTCCCCCTACTGTATTACCTCACACTGCATCTCCCCCTACTGTATTACCTCACGCTGCATCTCCCCCTACTGTATTACCTCACGCTGCATCTCCGTCTACTGTATTACCTCACGCTGCACCTCCCCCTACTGTATTACCTCACGCTGCACCTCCCCCTACTGTATTACCTCACGCTGCATCTCCCCTACTATATTACCTCACGCTGCATCTCCCCCTACTGTATTACCTCACACTGCATCTCTCCCTACTGTATTACCTCACGCTGCATCTCCCCCTACTGTATTACCTCACGCTGCATCTCCCCCTACTGTATTACCTCACGCTGCATCTCCCCCTACTGTATTACCTCACACTGCATCTCCCCCTACTGTATTACCTCACACTGCATCCTCCCTACTGTATTACCTCACGCTGCATCTCCCCCTACTGTATTACCTCACGCTGCATCTCCCCCTACTGTATACCTCACGCTGCACCTCCCCCTACTGTATTACCTCACGCTGCACCTCCCCCTACTGTATTACCTCACGCTGCATCTCCCCTACTATATTACCTCACGCTGCATCTCCCCTACTGTATTACCTCACGCTGCATCTCCCCCTACTGTATTACCTCACGCTGCATCTCCCCCTACTGTATTACCTCACGCTGCATCTCCGTCTACTGTATTACCTCACGCTGCACCTCCCCCTACTGTATTACCTCACGCTGCACCTCCCCCTACTGTATTACCTCACGCTGCATCTCCCCTACTATATTACCTCACGCTGCATCTCCCCCTACTGTATTACCTCACACTGCATCTCTCCCTACTGTATTACCTCACGCTGCATCTCCCCCTACTGTATTACCTCACGCTGCATCTCCCCCTACTGTATTACCTCACGCTGGCATCTCCCCCTACTGTATTACCTCACACTGCATCTCCCCCTACTGTATTACCTCACACTGCATCTCTCCCTACTGTATTACCTCACGCTGCATCTCCCCCTACTGTATTACCTCACGCTGCATCTCCCCCTACTGTATTACCTCACGCTGCACCTCCCCCTACTGTATTACCTCACGCTGCACCTCCCCCTACTGTATTACCTCACGCTGCATCTCCCCTACTATATTACCTCACGCTGCATCTCCCCCTACTGTATTACCTCACACTGCATCTCTCCCTACTGTATTACCTCACGCTGCATCTCCCCCTACTGTATTACCTCACGCTGCATCTCCGTCTACTGTATTACCTCACGCTGCATCTCCCCCTACTGTATTACCTCACACTGCATCTCCCCCTACTGTATTACCTCACACTGCATCTCTCCCTACTGTATTACCTCACGCTGCATCTCCCCCTACTGTATTACCTCACGCTGCATCTCCCCCTACTGTATTACCTCACGCTGCATCTCCCCCTACTGTATTACCTCACGCTGCATCTCCCCCTACTGTATTACCTCACGCTGCATCTCCGTCTACTGTATTACCTCACGCATGCTGCACCTCCCCATTTACTGAACCTTTTTCCAGCCAGGACAATGGCACAAAACAAGATACAATACACACAAAGCAAATGTTTTACTTAATAATTATCAGCTTCAGTGAGGGGAAAAAAGTATTTGATCCCCTGCTGATTTTGTACGTTTGCCCACTGACAAAGAAATGCTCAGTCTATCATTTTAACGGTAGGTTTATTTGAACAGTGAGAGACAGAATAACAACAACAAAATCCAGAAAAACGCATGTCAAAAATGTTATAAATTGATTTGCATTTTAATGAGGGAAATAAGTATTTGACCCCTCTGCAAAACATGACTTAGTACTTGGTGGCAAAACCCTTGTTGGCAATCACAAGAGGTCAGACATTTCTTGTAGTTTGTACACACCTCAGGAGAGATTCTGTCCCACTCGTAGTGTGTTACTGGCTAGGCCACTCCAGGACGTTAATGTGCTTCTTCTTCAGCCACTCCTTTGTTGCCTTGGCCATGAGTTCTGGTCCTTGTCATGCTGGAATACCCATCCACGACCCATTTTCAATGCCCTGGCTGAGGGAATGAGGTTCTCACCCAAGATTTGACGGTACATGGCCTCGTCCATCGTCCCTTTGATGTGGTGAAGTTGTCCTGTCCCCTTAGCAGAAAAACACCCCCAATGCCAAATGTTTCCACCTCCATGTCCTCTGAATCATTCAGATGTTCATTGGCAAACTTCAGACGGGCATGTATATGTGCTTTCTTGAGCAGGGTGACCTTGCGGGCGCTGCAGGATTTCACTCCTTCACGGCGTAGTCTGTTACCAATTGTTTTCTTGGTGACTATGGTCCCAGCTGCCTTGAGATCATTGACAAGATCCTCCCCTATAGTTTTGAGCTGATTCCTCACCGTTCTCATGATCATTGCAACTCCACGAGGTGAGATCTTGCATGGAGCCCCAGGCCGAGGGAGATTGACAGTTCTTTTGTGTTTCTTCCATTGCCAATAATCGCACCAACTGTTGTCACCTTCCCACCAAGCTGCTTGGCGATGGTCTTGTAGCCCATTCCAGCCTTGTGTAGGTCTACAATCTTGTCCCTGACATCCTTGGAGAGCTCTTTGGTCTTGGCCATGGTGGAGAGTTTGGAATCTGATTGATTGAGTGCTTCTGTGGCCAGGTGTCTTTTATACAGGTAACAAGCTCCCTTTAAGAGTGTGCTTCTAATCTCAGCTCGTTACCTGTATAAAAGACACCTGGGAGCCAGAAATCTTTCTGATTGAGAGGGGGTCAAATACTTATTTCCCTCATTAAAATGCAAATCAATTTATAACATTTTTGACCTGCGTTTTTCTAGATTCTTTTGTTGTTGTTATTCTGTCTCTTAATTTTCAAATAAACCTACCATTAAAATTACAGACTGATCATTTCTTTGTCAGTGGGCAAAATCAGCAGGGGATCAAATAGTTTTTTCCATCACTGTAGCTATATGTGATAATAATCTAATAATAATAATCTAGCTAGTCAGCTAGTTAAGCAGAACTTTGTTATCCAATTCTTTGTGGCTAGCTAGCTAGCTAACAGTAGTAGCTAGCCAGTTCGCCCTATTGACTTACTATGGGCTTGCAATCTACGCACACTACAGTGGGTATTGTAAGCAGGTAAACATACCTAAATTAACACAGAATGTATTTATTAACGTTTTCAAGATAAAATATTGTAGTCAGGCAACATACTGTATGAATGGGCAACATTTAATTCCGAAGTTTGAGTTTTTCTCTCTCTTCAGCTCAAATAATTGACTGATTTCAAGAAATTGGTTGCCTCATATTTCTACTCCATGCTTTTCATTCAAGCTTGCGTCGATGCATGCTTCTAAATGTGTACGAGCGGAGTACGCATCCTAGAAGTCCCCTCCGTGCTCCGTTTCGCATACTTTGATTTGGACACATGCTCCGACCCTCCCGTGCTACAGTTTGCGTGCTCTGAGCATATTGAGAAACACCGACTGTGTTCCATCCACAACCCTCTGTATGTGCTGAAAGCCGTCTATGAGACCAGGGAGCAGGACTGCATAGGGAGGAAAGGAGATGCAATTGGATTTGTCTGCCGAGGCAGCGTTTTCAGTATGTGTGTGAAAAGCCATCTGTGGAATGACATTAGCATAGGAGGCATGCATAAGTGACAGTCCCACTACTTAAGAGCATAGCAATAGAATGTATGTAAACTGTAGGCTAAGGAACAAAGAGCATCCATCTCTCTGACCTTCATCCATCTCTGTCCTTGTGAAGTTCAGGGGCACATCTCAATAGTCTAAAGGGCCCTCCTCTATTTGTCTCCTTCACCTGCGCTGATCTGAAAACCAGTAATAGGTGAAGTCATTATGGGGAAGGAATGCCTACTTTTGAATAAGCTTTGATCCTGGTCTTAGAAGTAGTGGAAACAGAGACAAAGAGGGTACACCTTTCCAGACTTTTGAGCTGCAGCCCCCCGTGTGTCTTAAAGCTCAGAGTGAGAGCTATAACCAGGAGAACGGATATGGCTATAGTCATAGATGCAATACAGTGCATCATATGTCACCCTGACCTCTGTGGATCTCCGCAGTTGTGGCTGTTTTTATTGTCAGTATACATCTTTGTCTCTGACGGTGTAGCTTTGTCTCTGACGGGGAATCTTTGTCTCTGACGGTGAATCTTTGTCTCTGACGGTGTATCTTTGTCTCTGAGGGTGTATCTTTGTCTCTGAGGGTGTATCTTTGTCTCTGGGGGTGTATCTTTGTCTCTGAGGGTGTATCTTTGTCTCTGAGGGTGTATCTTTGTCTCTGACGGTGTAGCTTTGTCTCTGACGGTGAATCTTTGTCTCTGACGGTATATCTTTGTCTCTGAGGGAGTATCTTTGTCTCTGAGGGTGTATCTTTGTCTCTGATGGTGAATCTTTGTCTCTGCCGGTGTATCTTTGTCTCTGACAGTGAATCTTTGTCTCTGACGGTGTATCTTTGTCTCTGACGGTGTATCTTTGTCTCTGAGGGTGTATCTTTGTCTCTGAGGGTGTATCTTTGTCTCTGAGGGTGTATCTTTGTCTCTGAGGGTGAATCTTTGTCTCTGAGGGTGTAGCTTTGTCTCTGACGGTGAATCTTTGTCTCTGACGGTGGATCTTTGTCTCTTACGGTGGATCTTTGTCTCTGAAGGTGTATATTTGTCTCTGACGGTGGATCTTTGTCTCTGACGGTGGATCTTTGTCTCTGACGGTGTATCTTTGTCTCTGAGGGTGAATCTTTGTCTCTGACGGTGAATCTTTGTCTCTGATGGTGTATCTTTGTCTCTGACGGTGTATCTTTGTCTCTGACGGTGGATCTTTGTCTCTGACGGTGTATCTTTGTCTCTGACGGTGAATCTTTGTCTCTGATGGTGTATCTTTGTATCTGATGGTGAATCTTTGCTGAGCAGACACTGGTGACTCAGGGAGCGGTAGGTGTCTGTCGGTCACTACTGGTATTATCTGTATGTTCAGCTGAAGTGGCCTTTCCTCTGAGTGTCTTTGATCAAGGGCACACGCACACGCACACACACACACACACACACATACACACACACACACACGCACACACACACACACGCACAGCCTTAGTTGCTGAATAACAGGAAATAAAAGCAGAATGTTTGCTTTACACCACATTAATAACAGTTTTACTTTCGTGTTGATAACCTAATGAGAGCGGATGGGGATGTCAATGTAAATATGTGTCCTCCTGAGAGGTGAGATGAGATGAGAGTACAGCTCTCACTATGACCAATAATATCTGTGTCTGGTCAAATCAAAGCCTTTTTAGGTGCTACTGTCACCAGTCAATGGTTTAGTGCCATTAGAGCTGACTCTGAAGACATACACACACACGGCAGATCTCTTTATGAGGGGATCTAAGGCTTTTAAGTCCATGCTTTACTATCAACACCAGCACTGTTTTTATTCCAGAGGAGATCCCAGCTACTGTAAACAGCCTAATACCCACAGTTTAAAACTCATACCTCCTGAGCGATCTAGCATGACACTACCATTCCTCAGCAACAATGTAAAGCCTTGAAAACAACCCTTTGAAATTGTTATTCAATAGTACAGAAAAGGGCAAATACTATAGAAGATTTGTCTGTAATATTATCATCATCATGTTGTAGCAAACAACCTTTTCAACAAGGACTCACGGTCCGGAATGGCTGTTCCTACTATTTTCATAAGGATGTGGTGAATTTACAACACTCCAAACTGGTAACACTTTTTAAACCTTTGTTTGTAGACATCTTTCACCACACAACCACTGATCCAAAATAGAGGTTTACAGTGAAATATAATGAGTACATTCATTTTAACACCAAAATATTAAATAATGACATCTTCTCAATGTAGTTATTTTAACAATCAGTTAATCCAATAGCAGAAAAAGCAAGGTCGACTTATTCCACATTTTGTTGTGTTACAGATGGAATTTCAAACAAATTAAATCATATCAAATCACATTTTATTGGTCATATACACGTGATTAGCAGATGTTATTACCGGTGGAGCGAAATGCTTGTGCTTCTAGCTCCGACAGTGCAGTAATATCTAACAAGGAATATCTAACAAATTACACAACATATACCCAATACACAAATCTAAGTAGGAATGAATTAAGAATATACATATGGACGAGTGATGTCAGAGTGGAACGGACTAAGATACAGTAGAATAGTAGAGAATATAGAATATACATATGGACGAGTGATGTCAGAGTGGAACGGACTAAGATACAGTAGAATAGTAGAGAATACAGAATATACATATGGACGAGTGATGTCAGAGTGGAACGGACTAAGATACAGTAGAATAGTAGAGAATACAGTATATACATATACAGTTGAAGTCGGAAGTTTACATACACCTTAGCCAAACACATTTAAACTGAGTTTTTCAACATTTCTGACATTTAATCGTAGTAAAAATTCCCTGTCTTAGGTCAGTTAGGATCACCACTTTAATTTAAGAGTGTGAAATGTCAGAATAATAGTAGAGATAATGATTGATTTCAGTTTTTATTTCTTGCATCACATTCCCAGTGGGTCAGAAGTTTACATACACTCAATTAGTATTTGGTAGCATTGCATTTAAATTGTTTAACTTGGGTCAAACGTTTCGGTTAGTCTTCCACACGCTTCCCACAATAAGTTGGGTGAATTTGGTCCCATTCCTCCTGACAGAGCTGTTATAACTGAGTCAGGTTTGTAGGCCTCCTTGCTCGCACACGCTTTTTCAGTACTGCCCACAAATGTTTTATAGGATTGAGGTCAGGGCTTTGTGATGGCCACTTCAATACCTTGACTTTGTTGTCCTTAAGCCATTTTGCCACAACTTTGGACGTATGCTTGGGTCGTTGTTCATTTGGAAGACCCATTTGCGACCAAGCTTTAACTTGCTGACTGATGTTTTGAGATGTTGCTTCAATATATCCACATAATTTTCCATCCTCATGATGCCATCTATTTTGTGAAGTGTACCAGTCCCTCCTGCAGCAAAGCACCCCCACAACGTGATGCTGCCACCTCCGTGCTTCACAGTTGGGATGGTGTTCTTCGGGTTGCAAGCCTCCCCCTTTTTCCTCCAAACATAACGATGGTCATTATGGCCAAACAGTTCTATTTTTGTTTCATCAGACCAGAAGACATTTCTCCAAAAAGTACGATCTTTGTCCCAATGTGTAGTTGCAAACCGTAGTCTGGCTTTTTTATGGCGGTTTTGAAGCAGTGGCTTCTTCCTTGCTGAGCGGCCTTTCAGGTTATGTCGATATAGGACTCCTTTTACTGTGGATATAGATACTCTTGTATCCTCCAGCATCTTCACAAGGTCCTTTGCTGTTGTTCTGGGACTGATTTGTACTTTTCGCATCAAAGTACGTTCATCTCTAGGAGACATAAAGCGTCTCCTTCCTGAGCGGTATGACGGCTGCGTGGTCCCATGGTGTTTATACTTGCGTACTATTGTTTGTACAGATGAATGTGGTATCTTCAGGCGTTTTGAAATTGCTCCCAAGGACGAACCAGACTTGTGGAGGTCTACAATTTTTTTTCTGAGGTCTTGGCAGATTTCTTTTGATTTTCCCATGATGTCAAGCAAAGAGGCACTGAGCTTGACGGTAGGCCTTGAAATACATCCACAGATACACCTCCAATTGACTGAAATTATGTCAATTAGCCTCATAAGCTTCTAAAGCCATGACATCATTTTCTGGAATTTTCCAAGCTGTTTAAAGGCACAGTCGACTTAGTGTATGTAAACTTCTGACCCACTGGAATTATGATACAGTGAATTGTAAGTGAAATAATCTGTCTGTAAATAATTTTTGGAAAAATGACTTGTGTCACAAAGTAGACGTCCTAACCGACTTGCCAAAACTATAGTTTGTTAACAAGAAATTTGTGGAGTGGTTGAAAAACGAGTTTTAATGACTTCAACCCAAGTGTATGTAAACTTCTAACTTCAACTGTTTCACAATAAAATATATTTTGCATCTTCAAAGTGGTAAGCATGTTGTTTAAATCAAATGATACAAACCCCGCCCAAAAAAATCTATTTTAATTCCAGGTTGGAAGGCAACAAAATAGGAAAAATGCCAAAGTGGGTGAATACTTTGGCAAGCCACAAGGTGAAATTCCTGAGTGGTTTCCTTCCTCTCCGGCAACTGAGTTAGGAAGGACCCCTGTATCTTTGTAGTGACTGTGCAAGCGGCACCATGAATACTGGGTGTATTAATTAGCACTTTTTTACTCTAGAACTTATTTAGGCTTTCCATAACAAAGGGGTTGAATACTTATTGACTTAAGACATTTCAGCTTTTCATTTTAACTTCATTTGTTTAAAAATAATAATCAAAAAGCATAATTCCGCTTTGACATTATGGGGTATTTTGTGTGGGCCAGTGAAGGAAAAAGTCTATAACACAACAATGCATGCGAACTTGGATCATTTTTTTGAGATACTGAAACCTATAATATAGTCATCAGAATATCTATTTAATTTATAGCTTTCACCAAATTCGAGCTGAATGTTAAATGTGTAATGTTCCATGAGGACTTGGTCTGTAGTCTGTAGTGACACTGTACAAACCTACTATATTTGCTGGCAGTGGAGTAGAGGAAATGGGATGGGCTTTAAAGAACAGGGAGAGAAAGCACTGAAAGTCTGTCTCCCCCTCTCTCTCTCTCTCTCTGTCAGTCTGTCTCTCTCTCTCTCTCTCTCTCTGTGTCAGTCTGTCTCTCTCTATCTCTCTGTCAGTCTGTCTCTCTCTCTCTCTCTCTCTCTGTGTCAGTCTGTCTCTCCCCTCTCTCTCTCTCTCTCTCTCTCTCTCTCTCTCTCTCTCTCTCTCTGTGTCAGTCTGTCTCCCCCCTCTCTCTCTCTCTGTCAGCCTGTCTGTCTGTCTGTCTCTCTCTCTCTCTCTCTCTCTCTCTCTCTCTCTCTCTCTCTCTCTCTCTCTGTCAGTCTGTCTCCCCCCCCCCTCTCTCTCTCTCTCTCTCTGTGTCAGTCTGTCTCCCCCTCTCTCTCTCTCTCTCTCTCTTTGGAAACACAGGGCCACACTACGTGTAAACAGTCTCTTATATAAGCGTCTCTATTGGGTCATGAATAGAGAGGTCTGTTTTTGTGTTTCTCTGTTTTGTTGCTTGGTGCTGTTGGTTGTGCTTCAGTAGTTTAAAGCATAGTATTGTTGGAATAACAGAGTATGTTCACTTCGAGGTTTCCTGTAGGTTGTCGCGAGAGTAGGCCACTCGCTCACAGAGACGCCTTCTGCCTTAGTGTATTACTTCATATACTTACTAGCTTGTTACAGAGTAATTACGTACGTTATTACACCAATAGTTATTCTGATCACTTCGTAATGTAACATGCCGTCTTTAATCAACTGATTGGAGAGCAGCTCTTCTTACCACAGTAGTAACCATCTGAATCCGTGCTGAACGGCAGAGCTGACCTGTGTCACACCAGGAAGTAAACACACACATTAGAAGATGTTAGAGTGGACCAGACCTCTGAAGAGGCAGGAAAAGGAAGGGGAGGGAGAGCTGCACACTGTTCTGACTGCCCTGGAATGGGATTGGAAAGGTCAGCAGAATGTCATGCTTCGTACTGTTCTAGGACTAACACACACTAAGACACACATTTACACGGTTCCCCATTTATGACATCCGTGAATGTTTTCATAAATACTGAACATGCCCGGGGTTTTTATGTGACCTGCATGTGACCTTAGATGGGAATCTATGACCTTTTTATTTTGGTGTGACTGGAAGAGGGATGTAATGTTTTCTGTGAAACATTGATGATGGTGTCCTCTCTGAGCATCCATTCTATCACCCGTCTCTGAGAAAACATGGACCATTCTAACACCGTCTCCCTTCCCCAGAGTTCCCACCTGGCCCTAATAGACACTCTGATGATGGCGTACACGGTGGAGATGGTGAGTGTGGAGCGGGTGATGGCCTGCGTCCACCGCTTCTCCTCCCCTCCCAATGACCTCTCCTCCCACCCCGACGGATACATCAGGGACCTGCCCTACGACACAGAGGACGCAGTCACCACCTGGATCAACAAGGTAGGGTACACACACGCTCACACACACACACACCATTAGTATTGATGCTAATGTTGCTAGCGTACCTCCCGTCGGCATCCTAGTAATGTCCCAGCATCCTACATCCTAAAGAGTACACACTCTGGCTCCGTGTTGTCGGCTACCATCTGAGCTTGTTGACAACATTCCTCCCTGCTGCGAGCCCAAGGCCAGACGGATACACACATGCAGACACGCATGTACACACACGTATGCTTCACACACAGATTCACACGCTTACAAATGGAAACGGAAAAATGCACACTCATGCAGACACATGAGGATGGACGAACACAAATATTGACATGAATACACATGCCCACAGATGTGGGATCTTAATTTGACTAGTTTCCTCTCAGGAGTAAGATTTAAGTATTCAAAAAATATAGGGATATATTTTTTACCGGAAATGTGTTTTGATAGGCTACCGTAGGCGATAGTTTTAGGTGTGAGATCTAGTGAGAGTGAGAACTATTTGATTTCCCTCATGAAGTTTGGTTTATGTGTGTTGTACATGTACAACAAGGCTTAGAGCTAGAGCGCATCATTTATGAGGTTATGAGAGGTTGCAATGTTTTCATGGGCTGAATGATGGAAGTCATAGGACTGTTTTTAAAACTACATTATGGTAAATTTAATCTTGCCACCAAGAATGTTTAGTCTGTCACGAGAGACTGTAGTCGGTCTCTTTCTTTCTCACTTGCACACACAAAAACAAAACCGCTGCATTCATTCCCCCTTATTGGTAATGTGACCTTCAATAATATCCATTCTCTTTCACAATCCTCTCTCTCTCTCTCCTCTCTCCTCTCTCTCTCTCTCTCTCTCTCTCTCTTCTCTCTTCTTCTCTCTCTCTTCTCTCCTTCTCTCTCCTCGCCTCTCTCTCTCTCTCTCTCTCTCTCTCTCTCCTCTCTCTCTCTCTCTCTCTCTCTCCTCTCTCTCTCTCTCTCCTCTCTCTCTCTCTCTCTCTCTCTCTCTCTCTCTCTCTCTCTCTCTCTCTCTCTCTCTCTCTCTCTCTCTCTCTCTCTCTCTCCTCCTCGTTCTTCTCTTCTCTCTTCTCTCTCTCTTGCACACACAAAAACAAAACCGCTGCATTCATTCCCCCTTATTGGTAATGTGACCTTCAATAATATCCATTCTTCTTCCACCAATGCTCTCTCTCTCTCTCTCTCTCTCTCTCTCTCTCTCTCTCTCTCTCTCTCTCTCTCTCTCTCTCTCTCTCATCTTCTCTCTCTCTCTCTCTCTCTCTCTCTCTCTCTCTCTCTCTCTCTCTCTCTCTCTCTCTCTCTCTCTCTCTCTCTCTCTCTCTCTCTCTCTCTCTCTCTCTCTCTCTCTCTCTCTCTCTCTCTCTCTTCTCTCTTCTCTCTTCTCTCTCTCTCTAGGTGAATGAGCACCTCAGGGAGATTCTGGTGGAGGAGCAGAGGTTGAGAGAGAGCTCCTGCCCTGAGAGCACAGCTACTGCATCACAGAGGGTGAGTACTGACAAGCACACACTGACACACACGCTCTGACTTCTCTCCCTCGTTGGCCTCTGTTGACATGGTCTGATATAACAGTCTGGACAGGGTCTCCCAGGCCCAACAGCAAGGGTCCCTCTCCAACTCCACGAGTACGAACTGAACATACAGCTGCAGAATATTGTTTTCTTTCCGTCTCTCTCTTGCTCTCTCTCGCTCTTGCCACTTTCACTCCTCTCTTTCTCGCTCTCGTTTTCTCTTTGACACAAACGAACACACACACACACACACATTTCCTCTGCTAACAGAAGAACAGATGAGCTCAGTGTCATGTCAGCTGTATAGAGATATTGGCAAGAGACTCAGCTGCACTACTATGAGAGAGAGAGAGAGAGAGAGAGAGAGAGAGAGAGAGAGAGAGAGAGAGAGAGAGAGAGAAGCAGAGACCCACACAACACAGAGCAAGCGAGAAAGAGAAAGGGGAGAGAGAGAGCAAAATAGAGGGCAACAAATAGTGGGATAGGGGGAAAAAAGTGGAACAGAGCAAGACTGGGGGCAAGGCAGAGAGAGCATCAGACAGACAGAGAGAGGGCAACAGAGATCGAGTGGGACAGACTGCACTGAAGGGACATTAGTTATGTAAGGCCTATGTGACATTCTGAGTCATCCCTCTGGTCTACTGCTGACAGTACAAAGAGACACGAGAGTCCTCATCTCACCCACAGTGACCTGTGTCAAGTCACGACCCTGTCTGAGAGGTCAAAGATCAAACCTAAAATGCTCTTTAGTGGCCAGATCAAATCTCCTCAGTGAAAAACAGTCAACTCACTGTGATAACAAAGAATATAATCACAAAAAGGTGGTAACCCAGCTAGCACGTTTCCTGACCAAAAATAAATAAATCTGACAACAGAAGTGGCTATGTTCTGGGAAGGTTTATTTTTAGTTTGCAGGGAGGTTCTGAGAACGTTTTACTCTTGTTCCTTCACAGTTTTCCCGCAAGGTTTTATTAACGCTCTGTGAACGTTAATGACACTTTAGGTTATTTGGAGGTTTTTGAATAACTTCCTTAAAAAACTTTCACTGAAAGTTTCGATAGCACTGTTAATAACACTGCTAGCTTATTTTGGTCCACTTTGATGAACTCCAAGCACAGAAACATGCAAACACATTTAGTGGTATTTGAACCTATTTCTGCTCTCTATCCATAGAATTAGTCCATGCCATGTTTTTTTTTACACATACATAGTTGTTTTAGTCTATTCAAACAGACCTCATTTCAAAGGAAACACGCATTCATTAACATCAGGTAGGGCCAATTAGTGGGCGCAGCCAACACACTCGAACACACTTAACAAGACAGTTATGTGAGTTCAAGATGCTGAGAACAGAATGTATATGTTTTAAATAACATTCTTGGAGCATTCTTCGAGATGCTGAGAACAGAATGTATATGTTTTAAATAACATTCTTGGAGCATTCTTCGAGATGCTGAGAACAGAATGTATATGTTTTAAATAACATTCTTGGAGCATTCTTCGAGATGCTGAGAACAGAATGTATATGTTTTAAATAACATTCTTGGAGCATTCTTCGAGATGCTGAGAACAGAATGTATATGTTTTAAATAACATTCTTGGAGCATTCTTCGAGATGCTGAGAACAGAATGTATATGTTTTAAATAACATTCTTGGAGCATTCTTCGAGATGCTGAGAACAGAATGTATATGTTTTAAATAACATTCTTGGAGCATTCTTCGAGATGCTGAGAACAGAATGTATATGTTTTAAATAACATTCTTGGAGCATTCTTCGAGATGCTGAGAACAGAATGTATATGTTTTAAATAACATTCTTGGAGCATTCTTCGAGATGCTGAGAACAGAATGTATATGTTTTAAATAACATTCTTGGAGCATTCTTCGAGATGCTGAGAACAGAATGTATATGTTTTAAATAACATTCTTGGAGCATTCTTCGAGATGCTGAGAACAGAATGTATATGTTTTAAATAACATTCTTGGAGCATTCTTCGAGATGCTGAGAACAGAATGTATATGTTTTAAATAACATTCTTGGAGCATTCTTCGAATGTTACTAAAAGTTTTCTTCATGTTTTGAGAACTAAATGTTTTAAATGTTTTAAATAATATTTTTTTAAACATTCTCTGAACTTAAATGTTCTTGTGGTTTTTATGGAAAATGTTCCTAATATTCTCGGAACAATTTGAGAACATGGCATTAAATAAAACCATGAGGAAACCTGTACAAAATGTAATTTAAATGTAACTATGTTTTAACTTTTAGTAAACATTCTTTTAAAAGAATGAAATACCAAGAAAAGTATGTTTTTTGGTTAAGTTCCTTAAATGTGTTGAGAATGTTCCAAAGCCAAACCCCGATCAGTTCATTAAGAGTTGCCTCTTTGTTCGTTCTCCTGCCAACCGCCCAAAAAACCTCATGTGAATAAATCGGTTTTCAGTCCGGGCCTGATATTCTAAGAGTTGATTTGGGTTGGGTCGGCACGGGTTTATGGTTTGCGCAACATTGCAACCTACGTTTGAGATCAACGCCTGGCCGTGACTGTGTAAGAAGCGAGCCTGTATCTCTGAATGAGAATGAGATTCAATTTATACGATCTCTCTCCCTCTCTCTGCTCTGATAGACATGAGTCTACAACTCTCATCTCTCCAGCGTTGGTCATTTATTTCCTTATAGAATCAGAGCTTCAGCACCCCTGATAAATTGAAATGAATTTTCTAAAGTTATAGAATAACTACTGTCTGGTCAGAAAGAAATGAAGTAATTCAGAATAGCCTACTACACCATGAGAAGGCCTGTAATTTAGCCACAGAGGATCAATAACGTATATTTTTTAAAGCCTGGCTGTGGATTGTGTGCAACCCACTGCAAATCTGTCAGTGAACAGCATGCAGACAAAACAGGCCTTTCCCAATATTTCAGATACAATTGCGAGAAAAAACACAGGTTGGAAAGCAAATGGCTCCTGCTGAAAGTGAAGACTAATCTGTCTGCTACCAAAATATTTGATCAACTTCCAAATATTGTTTTACAATGTAAAACAAGAGAAAGATAGGCTTTTGGCACAAACGCATCGGCCATCACCGGCGAGTGATCTGGGCATCATTGGGTGAGTCAGTGAAACTGGAAAGCATTTGTAGGACTATAATTTCCTCCTCATATTGCAGCCTACAAAATGTGTCTCCACAAGACACGGTGGTTTTCTTGATCTCAGATGTTCAGTTTGTCAGTGTCATAGTAGCCTGTCATTTCCATCATTTTCAGTCAAAGTCTCCAGTCATGTGAAATGACGCAAAACTGCATGAAATGCGTTTATAAAAGGACACATTTCCCCTGACCCTAGGCTATTAACAATGGTCCCCATGTGTGCAAGTTCTGGAAGCGCCTCTTACTGCTCTTTGCAAATGCATGATATGCATGCAGTGCTTTATTATAAAGGGGATTTTTCCGGTCACCCCCTCTGGCACTCACGTTTTGTTCTGGCACCTCCGAATTTACAACTGAACCACGGCTCACACCAAGCTCAAAGAAACATATGGTTCTCAGAACTTTGTGTTACCTGGGAACCTCCCTGTAAAAAATCATTTGACTTACCTGGCTAAATAAAAGGGTAAACAAACAATACATTTCCTTTGACTGTTTCCTTTGGCAAATGTTGTAAGCATCTTGTGATCAGAGCTTAACTCCGTTAAGCTGGGGAACTATTGAGAAGCCGCACAATTACATCAGGAGCTAAATCACATCAGACAACCTTTTATCAAAAAGTTACTACTGTGCCTATGATATAATAAGAGAGAGATCGTATCACACACACACACACACACACACCGATACCTTCCTTCCCACACATACTACCCTTTTCAAAGTAAAAAATGAAGGGAGGCCTTGACGTGCTTGTTAGCCTCAGCCAGAGAAGAACTGTATGCTCCTAATAAACTGCTGGAGCACATGCTCTGTCAGAACCAACTCTCTCTATCACTGCCTTTATCAGGGTCAACACAGACAGGGCTGTCTGTACACTGAACAGACCACACTGTAAAGAGGGGCTTACGTTCCAAATGACACCCTTTTTACCTACATAGAGTACTACTTTTGACCTGAGCCTTTATGAGCCCTGGTCAAAAGTAGTGCAATAGATAGGGAATAGGGTGCCGTTTGGGAAGCGGACGAGGGCGTCGATTTAGTGTCACAGCTTGAATACAGACAACAATCCCTTTCTCAGACGAAAGCCTCAGACCGTCTCAATTTAAGGGCCGTGTGTGTGACTGTGAAGAGTCTTTGAACTTGATCTGATGACAGAGAGTGTGTTGTGAAGTGATTGGGGGGGGACTCTTTCAGTTGTGACAAAGGAGACACTCACAGTAGCTGCTGGGTAATTTGATATTGAGTAGGATGCATAGGGAGTCTATCAGCTGCAGCTCCATACCTCCCGTTGGTCTGGATGGAGAAGAGTCACTGTGACCACTGTGGGAAGTTAATTGACACGTGAACCAATGATTTAAATCAAATAAACAAGTCAAAAAGACATAAACATGTCCCACAGGATGATGTGTGTGGATACAGTAGACCTGAGCCTTCCTAGGCCTAATGACTTTCCCCTCTCTTCCTCTTGTTGGCATCGTGTCCATTGTTATCTCAAGGCTCCAGACAAATGGTATTGGAGACTGGTACCTGTAAGTCCATCTATCAGCCTCTCCCTCTCCCCCATACCTTACCACTACCCTAACCCACGTGCAGCCCCTAACCCACCCCTACCCTCCAATGATGCTCCGCCCTGTTCCTTCCCTCTTACCTCCCATGTTGTGTGTTAGAACGGCTGTATAACATCTGTATATAGATGCTCATACTGCACCTCAATGCTAGCACAGCACAAGCATACATAAACAACCCACTATATCACACAAAATGCTGAATCACACACCAGACAAAACTGTATATAGATGCTCATACTGCACCTCAATGCAGTGAAAAATGTTTGAAAAATGGGACCACTCTTTCTTCTAGTAAAGTAATGGATGCCCGGCTTGTTCTTTTTATTAAAGGTGAGACTGGGAGCAGAGAGGGGAACCAGTTGTTGTACTGGTGCGGCACCAGTGTGTTTTATAGGCTCTGAGAGAAACAAATCTACAACTATAACGTATTCCCTCTGTCAGAACTGCTTATTAAACTGTAAATCATCACCCTGCCCTTATCCTTACCAAAATCATTAAGGGGGAAAACACAAAGTGACCCTGGATCAGATCAGCGAACCTAATCTTACCTCCATCCAGTCAACACTGCAGGACACCATAGCACAGGAGATTTATATTGGTTGGATACTGTAGCACAGGAGATTTATCTGGTCGTAACAGTTAATGTAGGAACATGAGACTAGTGTAAATCACTAGATGATATAGGGACATTCAGACTCAGTCACACCTTAGTGTAATTACGGTACACGAACTCCAAACCTAGTGGAAGTGTAGCCTTGGTGCCCGACTGTTTTTTTGCATTCGACAACGATACAGGATCTTTACCGTAGAGGACAATGTCAGCCTCTCCCTCTCCCCTATAAAGATGGCGTTGGTCGATCTGTCAGAGTCGGTTATCTTTGCATGCAGCGACACCCCACTACCTGTTTAGTTGAGTCTGAACCCTCCAATGCTTGAATAACCCCAGACTAAACTACTGTGTGTGTGTGTGTGTGTGTGTGTGTGTGTGTGTGTGTGTGTGTGTGAGAGAGAGAGAGGGGGTGTGACTGTGCATCTATGCAAAGACAAAGACTGCTTGTGTACATTTGTGTGTGAGGAGCCTATATATACACATCCCCATACATCCCTCTCCTTGCTCTGATTCCATAGATTAACTGTATATCACTGACCTGTAATCTCTCTCTGTTGTTGCCATGGCTGCAGGCGCGCTATAGGAGGGAGCATGCGAAGCAGAGGTCAGCTCCCTCCCTCCCCCTGGTGGACAATCTGCTAAAGGACAACACAGACGGCTGTGCCCTGGCCGCACTCGTCCACTTCTACTGCCCAACGTCTGTCAGACTGGAAGGTACCACTTCATACCTGTAGCCTTCTCTGGTTGGCCTACTTTATACTAATAGTTTGCAGTAACAGCATCTGTTATAGCTCACACTCACTCAGAATGGTAAGTACATTAGGCTGCCGTTACACAAGGGATTGACCAGAATCTGATGAGCATAGGGGCATTCATTCACAGCAAACTATATATTTTCTAGAAACATGATAGCTACATTATGCATAAGTATTACAGAGGGACTCTTTGGGCACAGAATCATCGTCGGGCTCAACAAATGATTGTAAATGGAAACAATGACCAGTAGTATCAACAGCTATATTGTTTTAACCATTAGACATGCGGTACCAGTCCAAAGTTTGGACACACCTACTTATTGCAGGGTTTTTCTTTATTTTTACTATTTTCTACATGGTACAATAATAGTGAAGACATCAAAACTATGAAATTATACATATGGAATCATGAAGTAACCAAAAAAGTGTTGATGACAGATTTACACACTCTTGGCATTCTCTCAACCAGCTTTGTGAGGTAGTCACCGGGAATGCATTTCAATTAACAGGTGTCCCTTGTTAAAAGTTCATTTGTGAAATTTCTTTGAGCCAATCCGTTGTGTTGTGATAAAGTAGGGTTGGTATACAGAAGATAGCCCTATTTGGTAAAATACCAAGTCCATATTATGGCAAGAACAGCTCAAATAAGCAAAGAGAAACGACAGTCTATCATTACTTTAAGACATGAAGGTCAGTCATTGCGAAACATTTCAAGAACTTTGAATATTTCTTCAAGTGCAGTCGCAAAAACCATCAAGCGCCATGGTGAAACTGGCTCATGAGGACCACCACAGGAAAGGAATACCCAGAGTTACCTCTGCTGCAGAGCATAAGTTCATTAGAGTTACCAAATTGCAGCCAAAATAAATTCTTCACAGAGTTCAATTAACAGGCTGTATCACATCCGGCCGGGATTGGGAGTCCCATAGGGCACACAATCGGCCCAGCATCGTCCGGGTTTGGCCGGGGTAGGCTGTCATTGTAAATAAGAATTTGTTCTTAACTGACTTGCCTAGTTAAATAAAGGTAACCCCCCAACCCCCCCCCCCCCTTACACCAGGAATGCACAATCCCTCCATCAGTGCTCAGACTGTCCGCAATAGGCTGAGAGAGGCTGGACTGAGGGCTTGTAGGCCTGTTGTAAGGCAGGTCCTCGCCAGACATCAACGGCAACAACATTGCCTATGGGCACAAACCCACCGTCGCTGGACAGACAGGACTGGCAAAAAGTGCTCTTCACTGACGAGTCACAGTGTTGTCTCACCAGGGGTGATGGTCGGATTAGCGTTTATCGTCAAAGGAATGAGCGTTACACCGAGGCCTGTACTCTGGAGCGGGATCGATTTGGAGGTGGAGGGTCTGTCATGGTCTGGGGTGGTGTTTCACAGCATCATAGGACTGAGCTTGTTGTCATTGCAGGCAATCTCAACGCTGTGCGTTACAGGAAAGCCATCCACCTCCCTCATGTGGTACCCTTCCTGCAGGCTCATCCTGACATGACCCTCCAGCATGACAATGCCACCAGCCATACTGCTCGCTCTGTGCGTGATTTCCTGCAAGACAGGAATGTCAGTGTTCTGCCATGGCCAGCGAAGAGCCCGGATCTCAATCCCATTGAGCACGTCTGGGACCTGTTGGATCGGAGGGTGAGGGCTAGGGCCATTCCCCCCAGAAATGTCTGGGAACTTGCAGGAATGTCTGGGAACTTGCAGGTGCCACAGCAAGAATGGGCAATCTGGTGCAGTCCATGAGGAGGAGATGCACTGCAGTACTTAATGCAGCTGGTGGCCACACCAGATACTGACTGTTACTTTTGATTTTGACCCCCCCTTTGTTCAGGGACACATTATTATACATTATTATACTCTGTGGAACTTGTTCAGTTTATGTCTCAGTTGTTGAATCTTGTTATGTTCATACAAATATGTACACATGTTAAGTTTGCTGAAAATAAACGCAGTTGACAGTGAGAGGACGTTTCTTTTTTTGCTGAGTTTATAAATATATGGACGAGCAATGTTAGAGCGGCATAGACTAAGGTACAGTAAAATGGTATAGAATACAGTATATACATATGAGATAATAATGGATGATAGTGATGCTAGTGATCCTATGATGCTCGGGTGGTTGTTGTCTATTGTTGATGATCTATTTGACCTTCCTGTGACATTGGGTGCTGTAGGTGTCCTGGAGAGCAGATAGTTTGCCCCCGGTGATGCGTTGTGCAGACTTCACCACCCTCTGGTGAGCCCTGCGGTTGTGGGCGGTGCAGTTGCCGTACCAGTTGCCATACCAGGCTGTTTGTGTGTGTTTTAGGTGACAAGCAAAATTTCTTCTGCCTCCATTTCAGTTTGTCAGTGATGTGTACGCCTAGGAACTTAAAACTTTCCACCTCCACCGCTGTCCCATCGATGTGGATAGGGGGTGCTCCCTCTACTGTTTCCTGAAGTCCACGATAATCTCCTCTGTTTTGTTGATGTTGAGTGTGAGGTTATTTTCCTGGGGCCACACTCCCAGAGCCCTCACCTCCTACCTCTAGGCTGTCTCATCGTTGTTGGTAATCAAGCCTACTACTGTGTCGTCTGCAAAGGGTGGCTACTTTGAAGAATCTAAATCTAAATTAATGTAAATGTGTTCATTTGTTTAACACTTTTTTGGTTACTACATGATTCCATATGTGTTATTTCATAGTTTTGATGTCTCCGCTGTTCAAACTTTTGACTGGTTCTGTACATACAACTGAACAGTGATTTTTCCGACAGTTTGACCTCCCGATCCGTTCTGAGACAATGGCCCCTGACCCTGATATGACTCCAACTGACAGGAATACCCCTTATCACCATGACTGCAGTCTAACAGACTAGCTTAGACTAGCTACAACACAGAATAGTTAACACACACACACACATACAGAGAGAGAATAGCTTATCCACTATCCTGCACAGTAGATATGATGTGAAAAAATGCTGTTGGAAAGAAGATTAGCCCCTAGTGATGAAGTCAATGTTTACAATTTCATCAATACTGTTAAAAGGGTCCATAAGGTTCAGGTTTATTCCATGACACATGTTATTCAATGGTAATGGTGTCAATAGAAGACGCCAAGGGTAGTGGGTTTTGAATCCTGCTGGGGCAACCCATACCTACAAAAATATGTGTAAGTCTCTTTGGATAAAAGTGTCTGCTAAATATTATTATTAAGGGATTAAACCTGAGGGTTTTCCATAACATGAGAGGGAGAAGGAGTCTGTTGAGACAGTACCCAGTGATCCAGCCTCCACCCACTGTTCTAAAAATGCCCCAGGGCCAGGCGAAGATGTGATTGGTCAGTAATGTGACAGCAGCACAGTCCTTTAGACAGAGGACAACCGTTGACTGTTATTTTTTAAAGATAAACATTGCCACTCCCCTTCTGTGAGTGTCCAGTCATATATAGATGTCTCTGTGTGCTGGAATGAGATACTGTAAAGAAGGATTGGATAGTGAGGGAATATTATAGAACACGGCAATTTTTAACAGTACATGTGACCCAGCTGTGACAATCGTTTCATTCAGTTCCATTTCAATGAAAGCTCCATTTGGCTCCCATTGTGGAAATGCTGTACTTCCTGAAGAATCTGGTAGACTGATGACATCACTGTCTAATCCTTCTTCAGCTCGTTCTAGTCTGCGTGGGCTCTCCCCATCATGACATCACCATCTCTGTTATTCTGTGCACTCTCCCCTGCCTTCAAACCTTGCCTCCTCTGACCATTATTCTGGCTAAACACTACAAATAATACTAAGTATTTTATAAAAGGAACAGTTATAATAAAATAATCATACAAATAAATAAAAAGTCTGACCAGTACACTTCTCAATTGCATTAAAAAACAGAAAAGCCATTGATGCACAGCTGAAGCTTTTCAAATCCATGCGAATCCAACCCCTGAAGATAGAAACACTAACCCCGCCCCTATGCTCTCTCCTCTCCCCGCCCCTCCAGATATCTGTCTGAAGGAGACCATGTCACTGGCTGACAGTCTGTACAACCTGCAGCTGGTGCAGGAGTTCGGTAGGGACAACCTCAACCACTGCTGCCACTTCTCCCTGGAGGACATGCTCTATGCCCACTCTTCCATCAAGGTAGGACCATGGGGAACAGAAGGGAGGCTGGGGGGGACAGGGTAGGGGAGTGGGGGAATAGGAAGGGAGGGAGGCTGGCGGCGACGGGGGAAGAGGTCTGGGAGGACAGTATGGAGGCTATGGGGGGCAGCGGTCTGGGGTACAGGAGGGTAGGCTGGGGGGACAGGACAGAGGGTTGGGGGTGCAGAGGGGAGGCTGGGGGGACATGGGAGGGGCCAAGACTTGGTTAGTTGGGTAGGGAGGGAAATGGGGTGTTGTCTATGGAGGTAGAATATACATTTGAAGTCGGAAGTTAACATACACTTAGGTTGGAGTCATTAAAACTCATTTTTCAACCACTCCATAAATGTCTTGTTAACAAACTATAGTTTTGGCAGTTAGGACATCTACTTTGTGCATGACATAAGTCAATGTTTCCAACAATTGTTGACAGACAAATTATTACACTTATTATTCACTGTATCACAATTCCAGTGGGTCAGAAGTTTACATATACTAAGTTGACTGTGCCTTTAAACAGCTTGGAAAATTATGTCTTGGCTTTAGAATCTTCTGATAGACTAATTGGCATCATTTGAGTTGATTGGAGGTGTACCTGTGAATGTATTTCAAGCCCTACCTTCAAGCTCAGTGCCTCCTTTCTTGACATCATGGGAAAATCAAAAGAAATCAGCCAAGACCTCAGAAAAAAAATTGTAGACCTCCACAAGTCTGGTTCATCCTTGGGAGCAATTTCCAAATGCCTGAAAAACAATAGTACGCACGTATAAACACCATGGGACCACGCAGCCATCATACCGCTCAGGAAGGAGACTCGTTCTGTCTCCTAGAGATGAACGTACTTTGGTACGAAAAGTGCAAATCAATCCCAGAACAACAGCAAAGGACCTTGTGAAGATGCTGGAGGAAACAGGTACAAAAGTATCTATATCCACAGTAAAACAAGTCCTATATCGACAACCTGAAAGGTAGCACAGCAAGGAAGAAGCCACTGCTCTAAAACCGCCATAAAAAAGCCAGACTACGGTTTGCAACTGCACATGGGGACAAAGATTGTATTTTTTGGAGAAATGTCCTCTGGTCTGATGAAACAAAAATAGAACTTTTGGGCCATAATGACCATCTGGAGGAAAAAAAGGGGAGGCTTGCAAGCCGAAGAACACCATTCCAACCGTAAAGCACGGAGGTGGCAGCATCATGTTGTGGGGGTGCTTTGCTGCAGGAGGGACTGGTGCACTTCACAAAATAGATGGCATCATGAGAGCGGAAAATTATGTGGATATATTGAAGCAACATCTCAAGACATCAGTCAGGAAGTTAAAGCTTGGTCGCAAATGGGTCTTCCAAATGGACAATGACCCCAAGCATACTTCCAAAGTTGTGGCAAAATGGCTTAAGGACAACAAAGTCAAGGTATTGGAGTGGCCATCAAAAAGCCCTGACCTCAATCCTGTAGAACATTTGTGGGCAGAACTGAAAAAGTGTGTGCGAGCAAGGAGGCCTACAAACCTGACTCAGTTACACCAGCTCTGTCAGGAGGAATGGGCCAAAATTCACCCAACTTATTGTGGGAAGCGTGTGGAAGACTAACCGAAACGTTTGACCCAAGTTAAACAATTTAAATGCAATGCTACCAAATACGAATTGAGTGTATAAAAAATTCTGACCCACTGGGAATGTGATGAAAGAAATACAATCTGAAATAAATAATTCTCTCTACTATTATTCTGACATTTCACATTCCTAAAAAAAAGTGATGATCTTAACTGACAGGGAATTTTTGCTAGGATTAAATGTTGACTCCAATGCTTCCCACAGTTGTATCAAGTTGACTAGCTGTCGTTTGGTTGGTGGACCATTCTTGATACACACAGGAAACTGTTGAGTGTGAAAAACCCAGCAGCGTTACAGCTCTTGACACAAACCGATGCGCTTGGCACCTACTACCATACCCCGTTCAAAGGCACTTAAATATTTTGTCTTGCCCATTCACCCTCTGAATGGCACACATACACAATCCATGTCTCAATTGTCTCAAGGCTTAAAAATCCTTAACCTGTCTCCTCCCCTTCATCTACACTGATTGAAGTGGATTTAACACGTGGCATCAATAAGGGATCATATCTTATTTTCAAATGGGGTAATGATGCATAGTGGGGCATAAGAGGACAGGGAGGGTAGATGTTTTAAATTACTTTTTGGCAAGAATGACTCATGAAGAGTATATTAGTCATTGGTGTTCAACCGGTGTGCCTTGAGGAACTCTTAGGTGTGTGAAAATCATTAGCAAAGGAAAGTCTGATTAGGATTTATTTCTAAATATATGGCTCTGGGCATAGCTATACCACAGCCTCTGGTACTGTATGGCTCTGGGCTTAGCTATACCACAGCCTCTGGTACTGTATGGCTCTGGGCTTAGCTATACCACAGCATCTGGTACTGTATGGCTCTGGGCATAGCTATACCACAGCCTCTGGTACTGTATGGCTCTGGGCTTAGCTATACCACAGCCTCTGGTACTGTATGGCTCTGGGCTTAGCTATACCACAGCATCTGGTACTGTATGGCTCTGGGCTTAGCTATACCACAGCCTCTGGTACTGTATGGCTCTGGGCTTAGCTATACCACAGCCTCTGGTACTGTATGGCTCTGGGTTTAGCTATACCACAGCATCTGGTACTGTATGGCTCTGGGCTTAGCTATACCACAGCCTCTGGTACTGTATGGCTCTGGGCATAGCTATACCACAGCCTCTGGTACTGTATGGCTCTGGGCTTAGCTATACCACAGCATCTGGTACTGTATGGCTCTGGGCATAGCTATACCACAGCCTCTGGTACTGTATGGCTCTGGGCTTAGCTATACCACAGCCTCTGGTACTGTATGGCCCTGGGCTTAGCTGAACCACAGCCTCTGGTACTGTTTGGCTCTGGGCTTAGCTATACCACAGCCTCTGGTACTGTATGGCTCTGGGCTTAGCTGAACCACAGCCTCTGGTACTTTATGGCTCTGGGCTTACCTATACCACAGCCTCTGGTAATGTATGGCTCTGGGCTTAGCTATACCACAGCCCCTGGTACTGTATGGCTCTGGGCTTAGCTATACCACAGCCTCTGGTACTGTATGGCTCTGGGCGTAGCTATACCACAGCCTCTGGTACTGTATGGCTCTGGGCTTAGCTGAACCACAGCCTCTGGTACTGTATGACTCTGGGCTTAGCTATACCACAGCCTCTGGTACTGTATGGCTCTGGGCTTAGCTATACCACAGCCTCTGGTACTGTATGGCTCTGGGCTTAGCTATACCACAGCATCTGGTACTGTATGGCTCTGGGCTTAGCTATACCACAGCCTCTGGTACTGTATGGCTCTGGGCGTAGCTATACCACAGCATCTGGTACTGTATGGCTCTGGGCTTAGCTATACCACAGCCTCTGGTACTGTATGGCTCTGGGCTTAGCTATACCACAGCATCTGGTACTGTATGGCTCTGGGCTTAGCTATACCACAGCCTCTGGTACTGTATGGCTCTGGGCGTAGCTATACCACAGCATCTGGTACTGTATGGCTCTGGGCTTAGCTATACCACAGCCTCTGGTACTGTATGGCTCTGGGCTTAGCTATACCACAGCCTCTGGTACTGTATGGCTCTGGGCTTAGCTATACCACAGCCTCTGGTACTGTATGGCTCTGGGCTTAGCTATACCACAGCATCTGGTACTGTATGGCTCTGGGCTTAGCTATACCACAGCCTCTGGTACTGTATGGCTCTGGGCTTAGCTATACCACAGCCTCTGGTACTGTATGGCTCTGGGCTTAGCTATACCACAGCCTCTGGTACTGTATGACTCTGGGCTTAGCTATACCACAGCCTCTGGTACTGTATGGCTCTGGGCTTAGCTATACCACAGCCTCTGGTAAAATTGAAAATATTTCAAGTGAACCCTATTTAATCTAATAGAAAATAGATGGTTTTCAGTATGGATCAAATGAGATGGCGGCCATTGCCACTAAATAAATGAATAGGGAAATTGCCAATGTGCTTCATTTTATATCCCATCAAGGTGTGCCACGGTTCAAAAAAGGTTGTGAACCACTGTATTAGTGTACTGTACTCTATGTGGGTAGAGGAGATTTGGGTGTGCGTGTTTGTGTAGGAGGGGTCAATTTTGTCACACTGACTGTTCTGCCAAGTCAAATGAGAGTATGAGTCAGTGTGTGTGTGTGTGTGTGTGTGTGTGTGTGTGTGTGTGTGTGTGTGTGTGTGTGTGTGTGTGTGTGTGTGTGTGTGTGTGTGTGTGTGTGTGTGTGTGTGTGTGTGTGTGTGTGTGTGTGTGTGTGTGTGTGTGTGTGTGTGTGCGTGCGTGCGTGCGTGCGTGCGTGCGCTTGTATGGGGTTATTCCAGAACAGAAGGGCCAAAGTGGGCCAAAGTCTCCCCCTCAGACAAACAGAGGCTGCTTAGAGAGAAGTGTCATGCTACTTTCTCTGTGCCTGCCTCTCCCTGCCTCTCTTGTTCTGAGGTTTTTACATTTTCTATCAAAGGAAGACAGAACTGTCAGTAAAGAACTGTTGATTCTTTATGTGCTACAAAGAATACTGAATGAGGTTCTGATTTACTAATCATACATACAGAATGGATCACTTAACTGAGATGTTTTCAATGTGAGTCAGGACAAAACAGATAGAAAACCATGTGATCTGGCTATAGACTCCCAGAATGCATAGCATGCAGTATAGGACAGTGGAGGCTGCTGAGGGGAGGACAGCTCATAATAATGGCTGGACTGGTATCAAACGCGTGGTTTCCATGTGGTTGATAACCATTATTAAGTTCCTATACCAGCAGCCTCCACTGGTATAGGAACATTAGTCAGAACCAATTAGGATTCTGGTCCTCCCCCTGACCGTTGGCACACTGTCTTTTCCATAGACTGCTTGTTGCTTGTGTGAAACAGTGCTACAAGTGAGTGTCTCAGGCAGGGACAGAGAGTGAGAGAACGGCTCCTGAAGAGCAGCCAAAAGCTGGCATAGAGCCAACTCCCAACTGGCCAAACCTCCAGAACCCCTAACCAACCAGCCACAGTGTGTGTGTGTGGGCGTGTGTGAAAAGGGACACTGTTCACACCCGTTATTTGTGGAGGAGTGTGTTCTAGACTCAAAACTCGACTTGATGTCCAAGAACTATAACAATACAAAGAGAATATCCAAGCAACCATGTTGGTAATCTAATGTCCAGTCTTAGTTTTGTGGTCAATGGAGAGGCTCTTTTCCGTAGAGAGAGAGAAGCCCAGTCAAAATATGTGGTTTAAAAGGCTCTCAACAAATGAATGACTCTTCTATGGAGGTCTCCAGAGTCTGTTTTTACCATTAAATCATAAAATGCATAACATCTTATTTGGGTTACACTCTATGGGGTGTGTATTGCACACTAAACTATACCAGATGGTATTTAGTCAGTTCTTCCACTACATACTAGAAGGTGAGGTAACATAGCTATATGAGGCTGCCAATAATGCGCGTACACACACACACACACACACACACACACACACACACACACACACACACACACACACACACACACACACACACACACACACACACAATCAGTTACCTAGCAACAAAGGCAGCTCAGAGGCAGCTTGACCTGCTATCCCTGGCCTCAGTCACAGCATCTTCAGTAGGTACTCATACCCCTTGACTTATTTCACATTTTGTTGTGTTACAGCCTGCATTCAAAATGGATGAAATCAACAACAAAAAGTCTCTCACCCATCTACACACAGCACCCCATAATGACAAAGTGAAAACATGTTTTTAGAAATTTTAGCAAATGTATTGAAAATGAAATACAGAAATATCTAATTTACATAAGTATTCACACCCCTGAGTCAATAGATGTTAGAATCACCTTTGGAATCACCTTTTTTAAATTCCTCAAGCTTTGTCAAGTTGGTTGTTGATCTTTGCTAGACAGCCATTTTGAAGACTTGCCATAGATTTTCAAGACGATTTAAGTCAAAACTGTGACTAGACCACTCGGGGACATTCAATGTTATCTTGGTCAGCAACTCCAGTGTATATTTGGCCTTGTGTTTTCGGTTATAGTCCTGCTGAAAGGTGAATTTGTCTCCCAGTCTGGTGGAAAGCAGACCGAACAAGGTTCTAGGATTTTGTCTGTGCTTTGCCCCCTTCCATTTCATTTTTATCCTGAAAAATATGAAGAGTGGTCCTCAGTAATGTGTTGTACTGGATTTGCCCAATTGGATTTGCCCCCCAAAAATTGAAAAACAATACACTCTTTGTCCTGAATATATAGTGTTATACTTTGTATTCAGGACAAAAAGTTAATTGTTTTTCCACATTTTTTGCAGTATTACTTTAGTGCCTTGTTGCAAACAGGATGTATGTTTTGGAATGTTTTATTCTGTACAGGCTTCCTTCTTTTCACTCTGCCAAATAGATTGGTATTGTGGAGTAACTACAATGTTGTTGATCCATTCTCAGCTTACCCTATCACAGCCATTCAACTCTATAACTAAACGCTGTAACTATTTTAAAATCACCATTGGCCTCATAATGAAATCACTGAGCAGTTTCCGTCCTCTGAGTTAGGAAGGATGCCTGTAAGAACTTGTTCTTAACTGCTGCATCTTTGTAGTGACTGGGTGTATTGACACATTAATAACTTCACCATGCTCAAAGGAATAGTCTATGTTTTCTCCATCTACCAATAGGTGCCCTTCTTTGCGAGGCATTGGAAAACCTCCCTGGTCTTTGTGGTTGAATCTGTGTTTGAAATGCACTGCTCGACTGAGATAATATGTATGTGTAGGATACAGAGATGAGGTAGTCATTCAAAAATCATGTTAAACACTATTATTGCACTACAGAGTGAGTCCATGCAACTTATTACGTGACTTGTTAAGCAAATCTGTGCTCATTAACTTATATAATAGGCCCACCATAACAAAGGGGTTGAATACTTATTGACTCAAGACATTTCAGATTTTCATTTCTCATTCATTTGCAAACATTTCCGATAATCATAATTCCACTTTGACGTGATGGGCTATTGTGTGTAGGCCAGTGACACAACATCTACATTTAATCCATTTCAAATTCAGGCTATAGTACAGCAACGTGTGGAAAAAGTCCAGGGGTATGAACACTTTATGAACCCTGTATTTGGCCTCCTATGTGTCTTAACAGAGGCACCTTGTGGACACATGTTGGTATTTGGTTGTATTACATTTTCTTTGCCCTTCTCTAACTCGTGTGTGTTTTGCCCTGTTGCAGAATAACTACCTGGTGTTTATGGCAGAGCTGTTCTGGTGGTTTGAAGTGGTCAAGCCTTCGTTTGTACAGCCCAGAGTCTTTGACCCACAAGGTAAGCCAAAAAGGGTGACTTTGAAGATGATGATGGGGATAATGAAGATAATCAACTGCATTGACATAGTATATTTCAGTTTTCACCAGAATTCAGACCATGTCAACTACCTTTATTGACTTGAGTAGCCTGACTGATTGGTGTTTGTTTGTCAGCCTGGGATCTAGCCCCGTCAGCAAGGGCTATGGCTCCTATCTGTAGCCCAGCCAAACAGGACTTTGGGGACAGCCCAGAACACAAAAGGTATGATTTAATATTGAGTGGACAAATTTACTAACCTGGAGTTATTTAATGTTCCCTTATTGAGCAAGCTTGGGAAGGGTCGAGCGTAGTTCAACTTGGCAGTTACAGGAGGCGTGATTTTGAGCTTTATCGTAATTCTCTCTCTGTCTCAGGCTTCAACCAGACTCTGCTTCAGGTAAGAACACAGGAACTACCCCTTTCCTCAGAATCACAAACACGTATCTGTCAGAAGACTCTGAACTACTATTGGTTCTCTTTGATTTAGTCTCTGTGCGTGTGGAACAAACCTTTTTTCTCCCCTGTTTCGGGCAGGTGTGATAAAGAGGACCATGTCCTATGTAGACGGCTGTGTGGGGACGTGGCCTAAGGAAAGACGGTCTAGGGGCATCTCCTTTGAGATTCCTTTGGACGGGGATCCTAACGTCCCTCCCTGTTGGGGTCCCTCACTCCGGGGCATGACCCGCTCTGCCAGCACCGAGGGCCTGGGGGTGTTCAAAGTTCACCACGCACCCCAGGGGGACATGAGGCGCCACCTCTCCTTTCAGCCGGTCAGCGTCAACGGTCCTAGCAGCACCGCAGGGCACATAACTGAGGAGGACTACAACACGGACTCACCAAACCCCCACAAAGCAATGGGGCGCGGGCAGACTCAGCCACACAAGAACCGGAACAGGTACTTATGATGGCTCTGACGGTAGGACACCCGAGTTGTGTGTACAAGGGATACATCTGCTGAATATAAATATGTTACTAACTGTTAGTTTCTCTTGATAAAAGTGTTTAATAAATGTCTGTCAATCTAGATATTCCAATGGTGTTCTCAAAGAGAACGGCAATGACGGCCGCGGCCCCGTCAGCCCATCGAGCCCCCCTAGCATCGAGGAGGCTCTGAAGATTATCCACCACACAGAGAGGCCCCACGGCAGTCTGGGGCCCGGGGCCAACGGCTTCTTCCTCCACGATGGAGCTGAACCATCAGACCCAGGGGACGACCCTGATGACTACCCAGGATCGGCTAAGGCCCGGGCAGACGAGGCCGACCCCTACTCAGCCTCTACGGAGGAAGTGGACACAGGGATCCACGTGAGGTCGGAGGACATCCAGGAGAGTTTGGACGAGGACAATTCTTCCCTCAGGGACTACTCTGATATGGACCCTGACTATGAGGCTATGACCCGATCCTGTCCCTTACCAGAGGGGGATGGAGAGAGGGGGGTGAGGAGCAGCCCATACCCCAGCTCGGTGTCCCCAGCCCCTATGTCTCATGCTCCCAGCCCTGCCTCGTCCTCGGGTGGTTCTGGCGGCGGACTGGTTCGCATGACCAGCTTCGCCGAGCAGAAGTTCCGTAAGCTGGAGGGGCGGAGCAGTGGAGGGACCACCCCCGAGAGCGCTGAACTCTACGTTCCCAACACCCCCCCCACACGAACTGCCACGCTCGAGGTCAGTAGAGAAACTCTCTCTCTCTCTCCATGTTAATGTCTCTTGGACGCCTCTCCTCTCGCTCTCCTCTCTCTCCATTGATCTATTTCTCTGTCGCTCTTTCAACTCTTTTTGGTCCTACTCCGCATTTCTCTTTTGCTTATTCTCTTACCCCTCTCGCCCTCTTCTTCCCACCCTCTCTCTCCCTCTCTCCTTCTCAGATCTCCAGCCCCACCCACCCAACCCAGACCCCGGCCACGCCCTCTCCCAGAGACCACACCCACCTGCTGCCGTCAGATATGGTGCACCTGAAGATGAAGCTGGAGGAGAAACGCAGAGCCATCGAGGCTCAGAAGAAGAAGGTATAGGCTTAATAACGCTTCAGAGAGCTTCTCGTCTTTGGCAGCGTCTCAAACGGCATCCTATTCCCTATTTCCATAGGGCTCTAGTCAGAAGTAGTGCACTATGTAGGGAATTGGGTGCCATATCAATGTATAATCCAAGACAAAAGAAATAGAACAAAACATCATCTTGTTGGATAATTTGGTATGTTCAATGGTTTCCCCCTAAAAATTGCTGAAATAATAAGAGATTTTTCCTCTGTTTCAGGTTGAGGCAGCGTTCACTAAGCATCGTCAGAAGATGGGCCGGACAGCCTTCCTCAACGTGGTGCGAAGGAAAGGGGTGACCCCCTCCCCCACCAGCCCCCTCCCTGGGGGCCACGACCTGGACAAGCCCTCCCCAGATCGCTTCTTCACTCCTTCGGAAAGCCTGGGCCAGGCGGAGAGGTGCAAGCCCGACGGAGCAGCACCCAAGTCCCCCTGCGAGGAGGGTGCAGGTAGTCACCACTGTAGCTTCTGATGAAACCAACCTTTGTTTTCTACTTTTGCTTCCCTACTTTTTGGAGCAAATAGCCTGGTCCCAGCTCTGTTTGTGCTGCGTTGCCAACGTTGGCTTGACAATTACCAATTAGCAAGACAGCACAAAATGACAGAGGGCCAGGCTAGGGGGCACGTGTACTGTTTTATGTGTAGTGTTTTCTGCATGTGTAATAGCCACCTTATGGACGAGAGGTCTCCTGTGTCACGCTCCAGGTGTCGGGGTTGGAGAGGTGGACCTGGGCGAGTACACTCGCTCCATCGAGAGGCTGAACACGTCCCTGGGGTTCCTGCAGACGGAGATGCAGCGGCTGGCCCAGCAGCAGGACAGGATCATGGCCATGAGGGAACAGCAACAGGCCTGGGTCATACCTCCTCCAGCACCCTCGCCACACAGGTATGGTCATCAATATCACATAAATATTACCCAAGACTGGCATGATAATTGATAATGCAGACTAAAAATATAAAAGTATAATATCGGATGAAGTTCATATATTTCACCTAAAACCATTTATCACCGTACTATTATCCCTAATTTATCGTGAGAAAAGCAGTTGTCACAACACTATTATTGCTTAGTTAGTTATCATTGTACATTTAAACTCTCTCGACAGGCAGCTCCGGGAGCTCCGCAGCAACAGTGTCACCGGCCGGGGGTCCGTGGGGTCCTTGTCCCCAATCTTGTCCTCGGCGGGTGGTTCCCCCCGCGCCGCCCACCGTTCCCCCGGCGGCCTCAAGCGCCGACCGGCCTCCTTCCATGCCAGCACCCCTCACACCCCACGCACCCCAAGGCCCACCGAGCTCAAGGTAACCCCCTTTAGACGGATGCTCAACACCCCCACGTCCGTGGACAGTCTGCCCAGGCTGAGACGCTTCTCACCCAGCCAGACCCAGGTCACCTCCTTTGCCTACCTGGGACACGATGAAGGACCTGGGGCCACGGAGGGCAAGGAGAGAGGGGCCCCAGGGGGAACAGAGGAGCCTCAAAACCAAACCAAACCACCTGAGACAGAGGTGGCGGGGATAAGGAGTGCCGACGCTCGTCCCTCCTCGCCCACTACAGAGCCAGCCAAAGAGAGACCGAAGGAGAGGAGAGATGGAGGGAAAACGGAGAAGTTGGCAGAGGTGCTGTCTCAGCCAGTGAGAGACCTGATGGAGGTGCCACTGTCGTTGCTGAAGCCTTTGGATGGACAGGGTCTAGAGGCAAGTGGAGAGGGGGAGAAAAGAGGAGAGCTGTACGGAGAGGACCAGAAAATGTGCTGTGGGTTCTTCTTCAAGGTAACAATGGGCTACACTGTACATTTCAGAATTGTGAGAGGACGGTACAAGTACTGTATGTAGCATGTCATGAGAATGGTTCATTGATCCATAGGTACTGTAAGAGCAACACATGAACTATGCGAAGACTCATAAAACTATGACTTCAAATGGGTCTGGGACAGTAATTGTGTGTACAGTATCTAGGATAAAGGGTGAAACAGCTCACATACTAATGCTAGAACAGTAGACTAACGAGCCATGATAGGAGAATGGAGCCAACAGAGCTACTGTATGCCACTATACTGGAACATACTATCAGCATCAACAGACACACATGTTATTATCCCAGTCCAAAAATATCTGGACATGAAGCCAACACTGTACAACATTCAAATGGGTCATATACACTGAGTATACCTAACATTAGGAACACCTTCCTAATATTGTGTTGCACGAGGTGTCGGAAGCATCCCACGTGGATGCTGGCCCATGTTGACTCCAATGCACAGTTGTGCCAAGTTGGCTAGATGTCCTTTGGGTGGTGGACCATTCTTCATACACATGGGAAACTGTTGAGCGTGTAAAACCCTGCAGCGTATAAGTTCTTAACACGAACTGGTGCACCTGACACCTACTACCAAACCCCGTTCAAAGACACTTCAATCTTTTGTCTTGCCTATTCACCCTCTGAATGACACACATACACAATCCATGTCTTAATTGTCTCAAGGGTTAAAAATCCTTCTTTACTTTGTCTCCTCCCCTTCATCTACGCTGATTGAAGTGGATTTAACACATGACATCAATAAGGGATCATAGCTTTCACCTCGATTCACCTGGTCAGTCTAGGTCATGGAAAGAGCAGGTGTTCTTAATGTTTGGTATACTCATCCGCCATGAATTCCCTCTGACATAAATTTGACCAATCAGAGCTGAGGATGAGTGTTGATCTTTGAAGTGAGAGGATGTGACAGGGCTGTCTGATGTCATTTTGTCCCGCAAACTAGCCTTCATGTTGGCACCAAACGTTCCATGACAACAAGATTACAATTTCCAATCTAACGTGGCAGCCATTCAAATTCTAAACGTCAAAAACACAGTCTGCCAACCTATTTATATATATCTGACTCCGTCTCCACCCCACACACCTCCAGGACGATGGGAAGGGAGAGGAGGACATGGCGGTGAAGAGGGCTGCTCTGCTGGAGAAGAGGGTGAGGAGAGAGAAGGAGACACAGGAGAAGAAACAGCAGCAGGAGCTGGAGCAGGAGCAGAGGAAGGAGGAAGCACGGTCAGTCTGGACCTCAAGGGACCTGTACCTTTTCCACTGTTATGCTTGGTCTGAACACTACCGGCAGGGGCGACTCCTTACTCCCACTTCAAATTTAGTCATGCATTATTGTCAATGGGTGACTAAGTGAAAATGTGCCTCTTAGTAACTTCTCTTTGATTGGGTAATAAGTATTGAAGCTTCTCGTCTCTTCTGTCCCTCTTCCCTAGGCTGAAAGCGGAGGAGGAGCAGCAGAAGCGAGAGGACGACAAGCAGAGGAAAGATTACATAAAGAACGAGTACATGAGGAGGAAGCATTTGAAGCAGGTGGAGGATATGGATGTCAGGCCCCGCCATGGAAGTCTCAAAAAGAAGCCCCGCCCCAAATCCATGCACAGGGACGTCATGGAGTCACCCAAGCCACCCGCCAGAGCCACGGGTAACACACACACTCTTAGACACACACACACACTACACATGCTCATGTTACACATATATCAGTAGAGGCTGCTGAGGGGAGGACGGCTCATAATAATGGCTGGAACGGAGCGAATGGAACGGCATCAAACTCCTGGAAACCATGGAAACCATGAGTCTGATGTTGTTGATACCATTCTACTATTCCGCTCCAGACATTATCACGAGCCAGTCCTCCCCAATTAAGGTGCCACAAAACTCCTGTGACAAACATCCTCTCACTGTCAACTGCGTTTATTCTCTGCAAACTTAACATGTGTACATATTTGTATGAACATAACAAGATTCAACAACTGAGACATAAACTGAACAAGTTCCACAGACATGTGACTAACAGAAATATAATAGTGTGTCCCTGAACAAAGGGGGGGGGGTCAAAATCAAAAGTAGCAGTCAGTATCTGGTGTGGCCACCAGCTGCATTAAGTACTGCAGTACATCTCCTCCTCATGGACTGCGCCTGATTTGCCCGTTCTTGCTGTGAGATGTTACCCCACTCTTCCACCAAGGCACCTGCAAGTTCCCGGACATTTCTGGGGGGAATGGCCCTAGCCTTCACCCTCCGATCCAACAGGTCCCAGACGTGGTCAATGGGATTGAGATCCGGGCTCTTCGCTGGCCATGGCAGAACACTGACATTCCTGCCTTGCAGGAAATCACGCACAGAACGAGCAGTATGGCTGGTGGCATTGTCATGCTGGAAGGTCATGTCAAGATGAACCTGCAGGAAGGGTACCACATGAGGGAGGTCTTCCCTGTAACGGACAGCATTGAGATTGCCTGCAATGACATCATCAGTCCGATGATGCTGTGACACACCGCCCCAGACCATGACGGACACTCCACCTCCAAATCGATCCCGCTCCAGAGTACAGGCCTCGGTGAAACACTCATTCCTTCGACGATAAGCGCAAATCTACACGACCTTCACCCCTGGTGAGACAAAACCATGACTCGTCAGTGAAGAGCACTTTTTGCCAGTCCTGTCTGGTCCAGCAAAGGTGGGTTTGTGCCCAAAGACGACGTTGTTGCCAGTGATGTCTGGTGAGGACCTTCCTTAGAACAGGTCTACAAGCCCTCAGTTCAGCCTCTCTCAGCCTATTGCGGACAGTCTGAGCACTGATAGAGGGATTGTGCGTTCCTGGAGTAACTCGGGCTGTTGTTGCCATCCTGTACCTGTCCCGCAAGTGTGATGTTCGGATGTACCGATACTGTGCAAGTGTCATTTACACGTGGTCTGCCACTGCAAGGACGATCAGCTGTCCGTCCTGTCTCCCTGTAGTGCTGTCTTAGGTGTCTCACATTACAGACATTGCAATTTATTGCCCTGTTCACATCTGCAGTCCTCATGCTTCCTTGCAGCATGCCTAATGCACGTTCACACAGATGAGCAGGGACCCTAGGCATCTTTCTTTTGGTGTTTTTCCAGAGTCAGTAGAAAGGCCTCTTTAGTGTTCTAAGTTTTCATAACTGTGACCTTAATTGCCTACCGTCTGTAAGCTGTTAGTGTCGTAACGGTCGTTCCACAGGTGCATGTTCATTAATTGTTTATGGTTCATTGAACCAAGCATGGGAAACAGTGTTTAAACCCTTTACAATGAAGATCTGTGAAGTTTTGGGGATTTTTTGAATGACAGGGTCCTGAAAAAGGGACATTTCTTTTTTTTGCTGTTTATGTGTATTTAGTACACACACATATATTCACACACACACACACTCAAACATGTCTTCTGTATTTACCTCCAGGTACTCGACCGCGTGGGTTCTCAGTCTCCAGCATGTCCCTGGCCTCCCTCAACCTTGACAACGACAGCAACGCCGGAGATAAGAGGATCCGCAGGTGAGGCCAGAAATTGCCTCGATTACAACTTTTCTCAATCGTGTACAAGCAATTTTTGGATCTGTGTTGAAACGTATCGCAGAACAGCAATGATGAAATGCTTAAATACATTTCAAGAACTTCTGATACAAAATGTGCCTTTGTACCTGACTTGCATATCTTAGACCGTTCACAGAACATTAACACATTGTTTAACATTTTAAATTACCCCATCAGTGTCATACATGTAAATGTTTCGGACATGAAGTGAATGTAGTTGGGTTACTCAACATCTCCAACATTGTGACCTTCATATAAGAGCTTTGCTTTGGTGTGGATGGAGGCATACAGTGCATTCAGAAAGAATTCAGACCCTTGACTCTTTCCACATTTTGTTATGTTACAGCCTGTATGACACAACAAGCTTGGCACACCTGTATTTGGGGAGTTTCTCTCATTCTCTGCAGATCCTCTCAAGCTCTGTCAGGTTGGATGGGGAGCGTCGCTGCACAGCTATTTTCAGGACTCTCCAGAGATGTTTGATTGGGTTCAAGACCAGGCTCTGGCTGGGCTTGTCCCGAAGCCACTCCTGCATTGTCTTGGCTGTGGAGGCCACTGTGTTCTTGGGGACCTTCAATGCTGCAGAGATTTTTTGGTACCCTTCCCCAGAGCTGTGCCTCGACACAATCCTGTCTCTGAGCTTTACAGGACAATCCTTTCGACTTCATTGCTTGTTTTTTTGCTCTGACATGCACTGTCAACTGTGGGACCTTTTATTTAGACAGGTGTGTGCCTTTCCAAAACATGTCCAATCAATTGAATTTACCGCAGGTGGACTCCAATCAAGTTGTAGAAACATCTCAAGGATGATCAATGGGAACAACATGCACCTGAGCTCAATTTCGAGTCTCATAGCAAAGGGTCTGAATTCTTATGTAAATAAGGTTTTTCTGTTTTTAATTTTATATGAGTCACCCAGGACCAGTGTTGTTAGCCTAGCACTACAAGCACCCTGCTCTACCAACTGAGCCACCCAGGACCAGTGTTGTTAGCCTAGCACTACAAGCACCCTGCTCTATCAACTGAGCCACCCAGGACCAGTGTTGTTAGCGTAGCGCTACAAGCACCCTGCTCTACCAACTGAGCCACCCAGGACCAGTGTTGTTAGCCTAGCACTACAAGCACCCTGCTCTACCAACTGAGCCACCCAGGACCAGTGTTGTTAGCGTAGCGCTACAAGCACCCTGCTCTACCAACTGAGCCACCCAGGACCAGTGTTGTTAGCCTAGCACTACAAGCACCCTGCTCTATCAACTGAGCCACCCAGGACCAGTGTTGTTAGCGTAGCGCTACAAGCACCCTGCTCTACCAACTGAGCCACCCAGGACCAGTGTTGTTAGCCTAGCACTACAAGCACCCTGCTCTACCAACTGAGCCACCCAGGACCAGTGTTGTTAGCGTAGCGCTACAAGCACCCTGCTCTACCAACTGAGCCACCCAGGACCAGTGTTGTTAGCCTAGCACTACAAGCACCCTGCTCTACCAACTGAGCCACCCAGGACCAGTGTTGTTAGCGTAGCGCTACAAGCACCCTGCTCTACCAACTGAGCCACCCAGGACCAGTGTTGTTAGCCTAGCACTACAAGCACCCTGCTCTACCAACTGAGCCACCCAGGACCAGTGTTGTTAGTGTAGCGCTACAAGCACCCTGCTCTACCAACTGAGCCACCCAGGACCAGTGTTGTTAGCGTAGCGCTACAAGCACCCTGCTCTACCAACTGAGCCACCCAGGACCAGTGTTGTTAGCCTAGCACTACAAGCACCCTGCTCTACCAACTGAGCCACCCAGGACCAGTGTTGTTAGCCTAGCGCTACAAGCACCCTGCTCTACCAACTGAGTCACCCAGGACCAGTGTTGTTAGCCTAGCGCTACAAGCACCCTGCTCTACCAACTGAGTCACCCAGGACCAGTGTTGTTAGCGTAGCGCTACAAGCACCCTGCTCTACCAACTGAGTCACCCAGGACCAGTGTTGTTAGCCTAGCGCTACAAGCACCCTGCTCTACCAACTGAGTCACCCAGGACCAGTGTTGTTAGCCTAGCGCTACAAGCACCCTGCTCTACCAACTGAGTCACCCAGGACCAGTGTGGTTAGCCTAGCGCTTGATAGCCTAGCGCTACAAGCACCCTGCTCTACCAACTCAGTCACCCAGGACCAGTGTGGTTAGCCTAGCACTACAAGCACCCTGCTCTACCAACTGAGCCACCCAGGACCAGTGTTGTTAGCGTAGCGCTACAAGCACCCTGCTCTACCAACTGAGTCACCCAGGACCAGTGTTGTTAGCCTAGCGCTACAAGCACCCTGCTCTACCAACTGAGTCACCCAGGACCAGTGTTGTTAGCGTAGCGCTACAAGCACCCTGCTCTACCAACTGAGTCACCCAGGACCAGTGTTGTTAGCCTAGCGCTACAAGCACCCTGCTCTACCAACTGAGTCACCCAGGACCAGTGTTGTTAGCCTAGCGCTACAAGCACCCTGCTCTACCAACTGAGTCACCCAGGACTAGTGTTGTTAGCCTAGCGCTTGTTAGCCTAGCGCTACAAGCACCCTGCTCTACCAACTCAGTCACCCAGGACCAGTGTGGTTAGCCTAGCACTACAAGCACCCTGCCCTACCAACTGAGTCACCCAGGACCAGTGTGGTTAGCCTAGCGCTTGATAGCCTAGCGCTACAAGCACCCTGCTCTACCAACTGAGTCACCCAGGACCAGTGTGGTTAGCCTAGCACTACAAGCACCCTGCCCTACCAACTCAGTCACCCAGGACCAGTGTTGTTAGCCTAGCACTACACGCACCCTGCCCTACCAACTCAGTCACCCAGGACCAGTGTGGTTAGCCTAGCACTACAAGCACCCTGCCCTACCAACTGAGTCACCCAGGACCAGTGTTGTTAGCCTAGCACTACAAGCACCCTGCCCTACCAACTCAGTCACCCAGGACCAGTGTTGTTAGCGTAGCGCTACAAGCACCCTGCTCTACCAACTCAGTCACCCAGGACCAGTGTTGTTAGCCTAGCACTACAAGCACCCTGCCCTACCAACTCAGTCACCCAGGACCAGTGTTGTTCTTCCATTGTATTCACCTTCACTTATTTCTGTTGTGGATTGTGTTTGTGCGCCAATGGAAAGTCTATAAAACTATGAGCGAACCAGCCTATGTATTGAATACATGGATTTGGATTGGGATGATACTGATGAATCAATCCTTCACACTTATTTTGGGGGATTTCTTTATATACGTTCCAATTTTGATCATCATTATATAGTGACTGCAAAGAAGGGTTAGTTTGGATTTACATTTGGTTGAGTTGTCAACTAACATGAATTCAACAACAAATGTCACCATGTCATTGGACTTAGGTTGGGTGAATAACAATTCCCTTAGGTTGATTACTTTTTGCAAATCCAATCAATTTTCCACGTTGAGTCAACATCATCACATTGAATTTTTTTGTTGAAATGACGTGGAACCAATGTTTATTCAGCCAGTTTTTGCCCAGTGGTGTATAATTGATCTACTTGGACTTTTAAAAAACATGTTCTGTTTTTTCTGCTTGGACTCGAGAGATAAGTATGGTAGTGTTCATCTGTTTGCAGGCAGTCGTGTTCTATTGTATGTATTTGCAATTTATACGGTATAATATAGTTTTGATTAATGTATTTATGTTTCGAGAAGGTAATTATGTTCTGAAAACACATTTACTGTTTTTCAAAAGGCCACAGAAAGGCTGTGTTGTGAGTGTCTGTATCTTGTTTTGAACTTGACAACATTATTCCAAAAAATACTTGTATGCGATTGAGAAAATCTGTAAAAAAGGACATACAGTTTAGCCAACTCCTTTAGCATGACCACGTCAAAAGAGTTGACTAAAGCACAAACAGGCTGGCTACGATACAAAAAAAGGCTTTACAGAGCATCAAAAGCACGAATACTTCTTCAAGAGGACATTCATGTGTCTTGTGACTTGTCTAGGTATTGCAACCAAAACGGTTTTCGCTCTCTTGATCTTCTCTCCCTCCTCGCTCTCTGTTTTTCCCCTCTGTTTTGCACGGACCTCCCGGAAGCAGTAAACTAGGCACTGTGAAAGGCCATATCTCTTTCTTTTTATGCTCTCCCAAAGACCGAAAGGGAAGGTTAGTAACTCCCCTCCCTAGACCAGCCGAGGGCCAAGCCTTTCATCTAGACTTTCATCTCAGTGCATCACAGTCCAGATTGATCAATCAATCTGCTTTTACTTGAGGTAATATCTTTGAGAACAATTCCCTGTAGCCATACCTAACAGAATCTATCTAAATATCCCATGTGCAGACATATATTTATGAATCATGTTTGAGCAAGCCACATACAGTACACCAACATTCATTTCGAGTATGACCTGAGACATAGAGGACACATCCATATGTTTTTAATAGATGTGTTATTTCACTGTCATGCTGTATCGGTTAAGTGTTGGACAATTACCTCCTTTAAAACAGGCAGAGAAAATTCCGCTCAGTACCGCAGCTGCTTCTGCCTCATTTCATACATGCCCAGCCTCCTGCCTCCACTCCTGCCTCACCGACTCTGCCCTTTCTCTGCTCCGAGGCTGCTCCATGCTAGCTGCTCTACGTTAAGCTGCTGTCTGTGGTTGTTACCTCTAGATTAGACCCGGCGTCAGAGCCATCCAAGCTGCAGCAGACGGGCGCTCTCCCGTCCCAGGCACGGTAACTTCCACAGCCATGCTGGCTCACATGGAGCCACAGGCCCTTTGTTTTGTATGCAGAGACTTCAAACTAGGGTACACACTAACCCTAACCCCAATTAGGACATGAATGAGCCTGGGCCTGGGACATGAGTGTGGCTGCTGCAGTTGTATTCTGTCTTGTCACTGTACAGTTGCCTAAAGCTGCTGTTGCATACTGCAGTGTTTCTTCTCCATATCCTAGCAGCCATAATGATTGGACTGTACAATAGCTTTGCTCTACTGCACATGCCTCTGATCTGATCCAGGGACACAGAGATCACTGGGGATGATGTAATATGAGGGAACAGGGAAGGCTGCCTGGGAGAACTGTGTCTATCTCTGACCCTGTTTCTCTGTATGTCTCTGTCTGTGTATACGTGGTGTATATGTCTATGTCTGTTTTTTTGTGTGAATGTGTATCTGTTATTGTGTGTGTGTCCACGCATGTGTCACTCGTACTGTATATATGTGTGTGTGTACGTCCCTAGGCCAGACTCTGCTAGGCCAGACTCTGCGGAGGGCAATCTGTCGTCCTGCCCGTCTCATAACGGAGAGAAGGACTGGGAGAACGAGTCCACAACCTCCTCCACTCCCTCCAACCAAGAGTACACAGGTACGGACCGCTCCACTGCAATCAGGGTATTCTGCTTTCAAAAGGGGACCAAACTCTTGCAGTATACCAGAGCCATGTGTAGAACAGACTGTTGTGAGTGTCTGTTTGTTTGTTACTGCATTCCTTATGCTGGTATTCGCTTCTTCCCTCAGGGCCAAAGCTGTACAAGGAGCCCAGTGCTAAGTCCAACAAGCATATCATCCAGAACGCCCTGGCCCACTGCTGCCTGGCGGGCAAGGTCAACGAAGGACAGAAGAATAAGATAATAGATGTAGGTAATTTGCTGTACACAATATGTTTCTTTCTCTCTAATTTTACTTCACTCTTTTACCTCACATTTGTTCCTTTCTTTTCCTCCACTATCTCTTTCAGGAAATGGAGAGGTCGGGGGCCAACAACTTCCTGGTTTTGTTCCGAGACACGGGTTGCCAGTTCCGCTCGGTGTACACCTACTGCCCTGAGACGGAGGAAATCACCAAGCTGGCGGGTATCGGGCCCAAGAGCATCACAGCCAAGATGATCGAGGGCCTGTATAAATATAACTCAGATAGGAAGCAGTTCAGCCACATCCCTGCCAAGACAATGTCAGCTAGTGTAGACGCCATCACCATCGCCGCTCACCTGTGGCAGACCAAGAAACAGGGCACGCCCAAGAAACTGGGTAGTCTCAAGTAGTCACAGCAACAATCCCTTTCATACCAAACCCAGGATATTGTTGCTAGGTGTCCTGAGTTATAGTTGAGGACTGAGGGGAGGCTTTGCGGGTGTTGTGACCTGGGATATTACAGGGTCTGGTTTGGTGTGACAGTGCTAAAGAGTACATCTTTCTAATCTTCTTTCCCATTCAGATATTTAATGAACACTTACACTTTGCATTCATCTGGATCTGATATCTGATGTACAGTTTCATTTGATGAATATGCGGTAGGGGATTTTCTTCTAAACGGGACACTATTGACTTTATGCACAACTGGAATGTAGGGGGAAAAAACATCAACACAAGCCTCAAGGGACATTGTTGTTGTTATGCAAGACTGTGTGCGTGTGTGTGGGACCCAGAGTCATTCTAATGGTGCACATGTGTGTGTATGTTCGTCAGCATGCGTGGGTGCCCATGTTCTCGTGTGCCAAAAAAAAGGGGCTGATGAAAGCCTTACTGAATCGGACCACTGAAGCACTGAATGTCATTCCTTTTGAAATAGATCGAGTTTGAGTTCCCTATGTTCATCATGTGTGGCCTTATGCTTGTTTTGTGAAAGCGCAGTGATTAGGTCATATTTAAGCGCCAAATGTGATGTTTTGGTGAGTACAAGATGATACGTATATGAGAGCTTGTTGAGAGTGGCTGTGTGTGAGGCTTGCTTTTCTCTGTGGCTGAAAGATGAGACTGAGAAGGTGGGTTTACATAATTTTTTCAATAGTTAAGTAGGTTGTCATAACTTCCGATAAGAACTAGATTGTAAAGTCATTGATTAAGTATAATCTAGTTCACAGGAATGTCAGCAACTGACTCTTAATTTATTGAATGTTTTTGATAAGGCTTTGGAAGTTTTTTAAAGGTCCAATGCAGATGTTTTTATCTCAATATCAAAGAATTTCTGGGTAACAATTAAGTACCATATTGTGATTGTTTTAAATGGTCAAAAAGAAACAAAAATAGCTTATTAGCAAAGAGCAATTTCTCAAGCAATAATTTTGCTAGGACAGTCTGGGAGTGAGCTGTTATTGACAGAGAGGTTTGGAACTCTTTCTTATTGGTCTAATAACTAGTTTACTGCATGGTGATGTCACTATAGAAGGCCAAAACCCCTCCCACCAAAACAGGCTGAAATTTCAGGATGGTCTTTTCAAACAGCTCCTACACTAAAAGGGCATTACCATCATTTTCACTATTTCCCAGTATTATTCCAACCTCATAGTGTGGAAATATATATCAAACACAGGACAATTATGCTTTTAACTGCACTGGGACTTTAAAGGCTTTTAAAGTTTCATCAATAGAGGTGTGTAACATACTTTAAGACAATATATACTGTATAAGTTAATTTTGTTTGTATATAATGGTTATTCCATTCAAAATGAATGAGTGAAACTAGCATTTATCATTTAATATGGACGTATATAAACGTACTATACTGTATATGGGGCCTTCTATTGTTTAAAAAAGATGCAAGTGTGTGATCCCTTTTCAATGTCACTGGCAGGACAATTTCAAGCTTTAGAATAGAAGCAAGTTCCACAAATTGTGTCATGAGCCTGTGCAATTCCGAGAAAATATCTTATAAAAATCCTTGTTGGCATACAATACCAGTCAAAAGTTTGGACACACCTACTCTTTCCCACCGTGAAGCATGGAGGAGGAGGTGTGGTGGTACTTTGCTGATGACACTCAGTGTCCAGCATGGCTACCACAGCATTTTGCAGCGATACGCCATCCCATTTGGTTTGCTCTTAGAGGGACTATCATTTATTTTTCAAGAGGACAATAACCCAACACACCTCCTGGCTGTGTAAGGGCTATTTGACCAAGGAGAGTGATGGAGTGCTGCACCAGATGACATGGCCTCCACAATCACCCGACCTCAACTCAATTGAGATGGCTTGGGATGAGTTGGACCGCAGAGTGAAGCAAAAGCATCCAACAAGTGCTCAGTATATGTGGGAACTCCTTCAAGACTGTTGGAAAAGCATTCCTCATGAAGCTGGTTGAGTGAATGCCAAGATTGTGCAAAGCTGTCAGAGGCTAAGAGTGGCTACTTTGAAGAATCTTTGTTTAACACTTTTTTGATTACTACATGATTCAATATATGGTATTTCATAGTTTTGATGTCTTCACTATTATTCTACTGTAATGTAGAAAATAGTACAAATTAAGAAAAACCCTTGAATGAGGTGTGTCCAAACCTTTGACTGGTACTGTATATGTTTGGACCTCACAGATATTCAAAAGCATTTTACTTTATTGTGGATAGTATCTTTACTGTTGAATTCCTATTACACTTAAAGTAGTCCACAATACGTATGTGTACATATTCAATAGAGAGTAAGGAATAGAATTTCATGACTCTGTCCCACTGTAGATTGCAGTATTTGTAGTTGATTTAACTGCGTACTTACATAAATGAAGTAAAATACATAAAACATAAAACATAGTTCTTCAGGACTTTCAAAACATCTGTTACATTATGCTTCAACATGTTACATTGTTCTAACATATGAAAGGAAATTGACATTTATGTTTATTTTATTTTGGAGCAAAGCAGTGTTTACGCTGTACATATATTTTGTTGTATAAAGTATTTTTTTGTAAACCATTTACCATTTTGAGGTTTCATATGAGCAGCGTATCTGTTGCAAAAGGAAATGTAAAACCATGAGAGGGTACAATATGTCTTGTATGAGTGACGGGCAGGAAACGGAGAGAGAACTGATTGCAAACTGTTTCCACTGCATACTCTATTGTAGTGGATAATCAGATATGTGTGAGATACCATTCTGTGTTTTCCCCCATCTAAATTTGTTTTATTTGAACCTTGTCAATATGTTCATGTATTTGTTATTTTTGATAAATTCCTTTGAACAATATTAAAATGCAGATGTTCATCAACACTTGTGACTGGTGTTTTTGAAGCCTGGTTATCCACTTGAATCTCATTTTAGGCTGGTTCAGATTTGGATTCTTTGTTGTGCCTAATGTTCACATTCCTACAGCACAATATCCAGTTAATTACAGAACAAGTGGGTCTTGAACCTGCAACCTGAGGCCACAGGTGAACCTGCAACCTGAGGCCACAGGGGAAACAAACGCAGATTCTGTGCCATGAAGGTCAACAACTTATGGAAGAGGCATAGGCTTACATACAGGGATGAACATACCAGTGGTAAAATATCAACAAGATAAACCGTTTGTCATTTTGTTACAGAATTCCTCATAAAAATGCTGGTCCTTTGAATGCACCTTTATTAATACCACTAGGTATCACCTAATGATTGAGAAGTAATGCACTAATCGTCCCCTCTTGCATTCAAGAATAGTAACCGGAAGGCTACCAAACAGATTTACTTCTTATCACTGTCTGTCTTAATCCTCTTAAAGCCTTTTCAGGGGGCCATGTTCTTCAAGCATTTAATCAGTTTTGAACTTTCCACTGTGATTCTGCGATTAGCCTACACGCAAACGGAACACACCATCTAGTCTGAGCAGTGAAGGCATGAGGATTAGGCCTAGCCATCCACCATCAAGTATTCTCTTGGAAGTGTCATACACCCAGACAAGTCATTATCTCATTGAAAGTGGCATAATTGGACTTTAATGACAACTTGATGCGCGTACTCAATGGATGGTAGTAGCCAGGAATGTTGATCCGTAGCCAAAAGCTGTGTGGTTTTGACTTGCAAGACAAGAGATGCTTGGAGCGCCCTTGTGAAAATGCTGGGGTGTGATTGGTGGACGAAGCGGTGCGCTTGACAAGCGAATGAGCTGGGTAGCAGCAGCAGCGGACTCGAGGCAAGAAAGGAAGGAGAAAAACCAATCGAAGCAGGATCGCCGTGACAGCTACGCTTTTTCAACAACATAGAAACAAATCCAGTGTTTTCAGACCATGTCTTTTTAGACCAAGGTGCGCTTTAAATTGCATTTGGGAGCGTGTTGGTTAATTATGCCTGAGAATTATCGCTCCCCACCTATCCCGCCTGTGCTGTTTGACCCGGGGGTGTACTCATTAGGCCGTGTGTTGCAAAACGTTTTGCTACACAAACGCTGTTTACTTTTGTTTTGTTCTTAAACGAAAGTTGTAGTTCAGTGGTGTCTCGCTTCAAAAATAAATACGTGGCTGGAAGAAATTGTAACGCAGCGGAATTCACGCCACTTGAGAGCATGGAATAGTCAGTCAAACAGATTGTACGTTCCGTTGAAGAGCGTTCGGAGCCGTTCCTGTTGCTAAACGTTTTGCGATAGAATCGACGTAATGAATACACCCTCGACCAGCCGCTCTCCTGTCGGCTGGCTATCATCTGAATCTGTTAGTGGCTTTGGGTGTCTGACTACTTACTCTTCGTGGTATGTAGCTACCAGCAACATGGGCTGCTAGCTAGCTAGATAGATAGCAAATGTCTCTGAGACATAGCTTGTTTTATAACATAGGACAAGAACAGCTTGGGGTGAAGTAGCTAGCTAGCTAGTTATCTAGCAGTTAGCTAGCTAATTTGCTGGGTTTGAACCCCACCCATAGCTGCAGTGCCTAGCTTCATAGCTAGCTAGGTAGTTATAGATTGTAAATATGTGTTTATTGGAACCCTTCCGTACAAGTAATACTTAGCTCATCCGTTGTTTAGGTGATACGCATAGTTTATTTGCTGCTAAATTGTTGCCGTCATTGTCACCAGCAGTGCATCTGGCATGATCTGCATGCACCTTGGTTGTTCTTTTTCTCTTCTGAATGGCCTGTTCTGTTGATTGCCAGATATCTAACCATGTTCTTTGTTGACCGCACCAAGGTCTATTTAAAAGCAGAATGATGTAACGTTAGCATCCGTATGTTTTGAGCAACCACTTGCTTGGACACCCTGTCAATAATGCAGGTTGCAGTGTAACACCAATATAGGCTAACTAGCTATGTCAATAGTCATGCTAACACCCCATCATAATAAATAAAAATGGAACCTTTTATTTAACTAGGCAAGTCAGTTAAGAACAAATTCTTATTTACAATGACGGCCTACCGGGGGGCAGAACGAAACCCTTTCGGTTACTGGCCCAATGCTCTAGCCACTAGGCTACCTGCCGCCCCAAATTAAACATCAAAGCAATTCTAGTCCATAATGTGTTACTGTTTGTTACTACTTAATTAACAGCACAGCTGTGTGTGTGATTGGATTAACTCTCTACTGCAGACTTTGTACTGACACTGTCCTGCTGTTATACAGTAGCCAGAGAGTTGGGGCTTGATTCCATTAGGCACAATTGAGGCTTTTGTCATTTTGTCCACATTATTAAGTAGGTGCGCAGAGAAGTACCTATGTTTCCGGTGCTTGTTTGCAGGAAGGAATGGAAATGAATTATGCTAGACTTCTTGAAAGCCTATTCAAAAAGAATGGTCAGTTGTAACAATTGTTGGAATATTGGGAAAAATATTAGCAAAAATATTGGGAACAAAAACATTATTGGTTGAACAGTGTGGCAATAAAGTGACATTGTTACATTAGAAATGAATTGGTTACCAGACAGCTGGGTCAGATGAAAATATCAGGTTTTCACGGATATAGTATCTTCAACCTAGCTTCCTTTTCCTTTGAAAACCGGATGTGGGGACCTGTTCAGAGGTTTCTTTATGCCCACTACGTTAGGTTAACCAGACAGATACTAGGCTGCCTTTCTAGGATCACCAAGAGAGCCTCCGTTTGTGGTTTGTATACTCACTCTGAGTTTTGTTGCTGGTGTGTGTCAGCCCGCCGTCACCATGACAGCAGAGGAGATCATCAATGTGAAGGAGGTGGAGATCATCAAGGTGATCCTGGACTTCCTCAACTCCAGGAAACTTCACATCAGCATGCTGGCTCTGGAGAAAGAGAGCGGAGTCATCAATGGACTCTATTCTGACGACATGCTGTTCCTCAGGTACACCTGGGTCGTATTCAATAGGCACCAACAAAAACAAAACACAAGATTAAAACAGGGAGGGACTACATGGATTTATCCAACAAGGAACTTTTCAGTTGCAAAATGTTTTGCTACGGTGTGCCCTAGTGAATATGACCCTGACATTACTGTTTGGGTCTTACTACATGGCTAGGTTTGGAATGACAAAGGTCTGGCTCGCCCATAGCATATCAGGACACCTCCATAAGTGTTTGCTGCAATACAACAGTTGACAGACTAATTAGACAAGATTCCTGCTGTTCAGCATTTTCATCACCTTCATGCAGGTTATTTTTCAGAATAGATCACTGGTTGCTAAACTAATGCTGAAACACTAACAATGTTCAGAAAGTGTAGCATCATTTCCTTTGTTTTTCCAATAATGATCTAGACCTCTTCTATGCTGGATTGGAGTGGACATTTGAATGACAGCCAGCAGTGTAGACCTCTTTGGCATTCCACTCAGTTTGGTGTGTGAAATGCCTGATGGGATTGGAGTTGGACCCCTTTCACACAGAGGGCCCCACTGTTACCTGGTGACCATTCACTGCCTGTCTTTCATCTGCCAATAAAAAAACTATCTGTTCTGCTACCATAAGACACGGCATAGCAGGGAAGTCGAATAGAGAACCCTTTGTTTATTTTGGTTCTGTTGTTCTGAAATTATCTGGTTAGTGTGAATAGGCTCAGAGCACGTAATGGGTGTCGCGATACCATGGCAAGAAAACGAAACACAAAGCAGATTTAACCTCTTTAGGAAAACAGCCTTAATTTTGGAAACAAACATCAATATGTTGTCATCCAGAGTCACATGCGTTTATTTCCCAGGCTATAGCACACAATATACAGCAGGCTTTTAAAGGACCAAAGAGTTTGGTCTGCTTTGTGTTTTTATTTTTGCCATGGAAAAAACATTGCGATGCTGGTATCAACCCGGCCCTATAACTGACTTGTTTGTGCATTGTTTATCTCTGTCCAGACAGCTGGTGTTGGATGGGCAGTGGGACGAGGTGCTCCAGTTCATTCAGCCGTTGGAGTGCATGGACACGTTTGACAGGAAAAGGTGAGGCATTGATACAACACTAAATTCTGTGGTCAGAAATGAATGTACGTAGTCTGACTATGCCTGACCATTTCTGCAGTTAGCAATGCTATTATTGTCAAACAACAACAACAACATGTTAGGAAACTGACACCCAGGCTAGAATGTTCAGGCAGATACTGGGCTTGAATTACTTTACTGACACCCAGGCTAGAATGTTCAGGCAGATACTGGGCTTGAATTACTTTACTGACACCCAGGCTAGAATGTTCAGGCAGATACTGGGCTTGAATTACTTTACTGACACCCAGGCTAGAATGTTCAGGCAGATACTGGGCTTGAATTACTTTACTGACACATGCATATACTGTAGGATGAGACAACCCAGCACTGGTGCTATATTATATTGTTGTGTGCTGTCATAGGTTCCGTTACATCGTCCTGAAGCAGAAGTTTCTGGAGGCCCTGTGTGTGAACAACGCCATGTCTGCTGAGGACGAGCCACAGCATGTGAGTCAACAGACAAAGAATAGCCCCCCCCCCCCCCCCCCCCCACACACACACACTTTGTTCTAGTGTCTGTCTCTGCCCTCACATTTTCCATCTCCCTGTCTTTGTTTGTCTGTTTCCTTTCCTCTGTCTTCTTCTGAATGAGCAAACAAATGAGCAATGAATCCTGAAACAGTCCCTCTTTATCTTTCCATCTAATTATTTTCTATTTCTCGCTGCTTCTTTTTCTCCTAGCCCACACACATTCATCGAGCTTTCTCTACCCTTCCTATATTAGCTTAGTCACAGACAGTGTAGATGTGAATCCAGCTTGTGTAGCCTGGCTGGATTAGTCTGGGTTCCTCAAGCCAGCTGTGTCCGTGTGTATAAGTGTGTTAGGTTGTCAGCCCAGCTCTTCATGAGTTAGTGTGTAACTGTGTGTGACATATGAGTCAGATTTAGGTCTAGGTTAGATCTCGTGAACATCTCGTTTGCACAATGATTGAAAGCAGTTCAAAGCAACACGGACATTATCTTATTTCTGAAGTTTCTCCTTGGACATGATAGAGATCTAAGCCCTTCTACCCTGACATTTAGAATCCAAGGTTGGGTTGCACCAACATGGTTTAAATTAATCTAGGTTTTAAAGTGAAAATTCAATTTAGATTAGAGGAAGGATTTAATTGAACTAGGATTCATTTAAAACTAGGTTTAACATTTGGGGCAACAAGATTAATAGATAAACCTTGATTTAACCCAGTTTACGAGATAATCCATGTTGGTGCAACCCAACCTAAGCCTTAGAGAGATTAATAGATAAACCTTGATTTAACCCAGTTTAAGAGATAATCCATGTTGGTGCAACCCAACCTAAGCCTTAGAGAGATTAATAGATAAACCTTGATTTAACCCAGTTTAAGAGATAATCCATGTTGGTACAACCCAACCTAAGCCTTAGAGAGATTAATAGATAAACCTTGATTTAACCCAGTTTAAGACATAATCCATGTTGGTGCAACCCAACCTAAGCCTTAGAGAGATTAATAGATAAACCTTGATTTAACCCAGTTTAAGAGATAATCCATGTTGGTGCAACCCAACCTAAGCCTTAGAGAGATTAATAGATAAACCTTGATTTAACCCAGTTTAAGAGATAATCCATGTTGGTGCAACCCAACCTAAGCCTTAGAGAGCGATAACAGGTAGCTGCTTTTCTACAGGATCTACAGACATTCTGGGTTTATATGTTCAAAACATAATTTTTCATCCCTCTGTCTCTGGGGGAATGGGAATGGTAGCGCTATATTGCCTCTAAAAATGAATAAATATGATAAAAGCCCGTTTTTTAAAATTGCAAACCTTCTAGACTGTATCAAAGTCCTGCTACGTGTGAGCTTAACATGAGGGAATCTGATGTGGCCCAAAATCCACTCTTTCTTTCTCTCTCTCCCCCTCTACCGCTTTCTCCTCTCTTCATCCCTCTCTCCCTCAGTTGGAGTTCACCATGCAGGAGGCAGTGAAGTGTCTTCATGCTCTGGAGGAGGTCTGTCCCTCTAAAGATGACTACAGCAAGCTATGTCTGCTCCTCACCCTGCCTCGTCTCACCAACCACGCTGAGTTCAAGGCATGACACATTTTTATATTTATGGCATACTATATCGTCTTATAATAATATATATAATTATTATTATATGGCATCTGACCTTATGATTCGTACTGTTATTCTAGCACAGTGATTTATTCTACGACTTACTTTTAAGAAGGTTTGGTAACAGTTTACTGAAAGCAGGTATCAAAAGGAATGGAACACTAGTCACATATCTGGCATTACTCATCTCATATGTATATATTGTATTCTATACTATTCTACTGTATCTTAGTCACTTAATCATGTTCACATACTGCTTTAGTCATCTCATATGTATATACTGTATTCTATACTATTCTACTGTATCGCATTCACTTAATAATGTTTACATCTGGCATTACTCATCTCATATGTGTATACTGTATTCTATACTATTCTACTGTATCACATTCACTTAATAATGTTTACATCTGGCATTACTCATCTCATATGTGTATACTGTATTCTATACTATTCTACTGTATCACATTCACTTAATAATGTTTACATCTGGCATTACTCATCTCATATGTGTATACTGTATTCTATACTATTCTACTGTATCACATTCACTTAATAATGTTTACATATCTGGTATTACTCATCTCATATGTACAGTGGGGAGAACAAGTATTTGGTACACTGCCGATTTTGCAGGTTTTCCTACTTATAAAGCATGTAGAGGTCTGTAATTTTTATCATAGGTACACTTCAACTGAGAGACGGAATCTAAAACAAAAATCCAGAAAATCACATTGTATGATTTTTAAGTCATTTGCATTTTATTGCATGACATAAGTATTTGATACATCATAGAAGTAGAACTTAATATTTGGTACAGAAACCTTTGTTTGCAATTACAGAGATCATACATTTCCTGTAGTTCTTGACCAAGTTTGCATACACTGCAGCAGGGATTTTGACCCAATCCTCCATACAGACCTTCTTCAGATCCTTCAGGTTTCGGGGGTGTCGCTGGGCAATACGAACGTTCAGCTCCCTCCAAAGATTTTCTATTGGTTTCAGGTCTGGAGACTGGCTAGGCCACTCCAGGACCTTGAGATGCTTCTTACGGAGCCACTCCTTAGTTGCCCTGGCTGTGTGTTTCGGGTCGTTGTCATGCTGGAAGACCCAGCCACGACCCATCTTCAATGCTCTTACTGAGGGAAGGAGGTTGTTGGCCAAGATCTTGCGATACATGGCCCCATCCATCCTCCCCTCAATACGGTGCAGTCGTCCTGTCCCCTTTGCAGAAAAGCATCACCAAAGAATGATGTTTCCACCTCCATGCTTCACGGTTGGGATGGTGTTCTTGAGGTTGTACTCATCCTTCTTCTTCCTCCAAACACGGCGAGTGGAGTTTAGACCAAAAAACGATACTTTTGTCTCATCAGACCACATGACCATCTCCCATTCCTCCTCTGGATCATCCAGATGGTCATTGGCAAACTTCAGATGGGCCTGGACATGAGCTTGCTTGAGCAGGGGGACCTTGCGTGTGCTGCAGGATTTTAATCCATGACGGCGTAGTGTGTTACTAATGGTTTTCTTTGAGACTGTGGTCCCAGCTCTCTTCAGGTCATTGACCAGGTCCTGCCGTGTAGTTCTGGGCTGATCCCTCACCTTCCTCATGATCATTGATGCCACACTAGGTGAGATCTTGCATGGAGCCCCAGACCGAGGGTGATTGAACGTCATCTTGAACTTCTTCCATTTTCTAATAACTGCGCCAACAGTTGTTGCATTCTCACCAAACTGCTTGCCTATTGTCCTGTAGCCCATCCCAGCCTTGTGCAGGTCTACAATTTTATCCCTGATGTCCTTACACAGCTCCCTGGTCTTTGCCATTGTGGAGAGGTTGGAGTCTGATTGAGTGTGTGGACAGGTGTCTTTTATACAGGTAACGAGTTCAAACAGGTGCAGTTAATACAGGTAATGAGTATTTGATCACCTACCAACCAGTAAGAATTCCGGCTCTCACAGACCTGTTAGTTTTTCTTTAAGAAGCCCTCCTGTTCAAGAACTACAGGAAACGTATGATCTCTGTAATTGTAAACGAAGGTTTCTGTACCAAATATTAAGTTCTGCTTTTCTGATGTATCAAATACTTATGTCATGCAATACAATGCAAATACATTTTCTTGATTTTTGTTTTAGATTCCGTCTCTCACAGTTGAAGTGTACCTATGATAAAAATGACAGGCCTCTACATGCTTTGTCAGTAGGAAAACCTGCAAAATCGGCAGTGTATCAAATACTTATGTATATACTGTATTCTACACTATTCTACGGTATCGCATTCACTTAATAATGTTCACATATCTGGCATTACTCATCATATGTATATTCTGTATTCTCTACTATTCTACTGTATCTTAGTCCGTTCCACTCTGACATCACTCGTCCATATGTATATTCTGTATTCTCTACTATTCTACTGTATCTTAGTCCGTTCCACTCTGACATCACTCGTCCATATGTATATTCTGTATTCTCTACTATTCTACTGTATCTTAGTCCGTTCCACTCTGACATCACTCGTCCATATGTATATTCTGTATTCTCTACTATTCTACTGTATCTTAGTCCGTTCCACTCTGACATCGCTCGTCCATATGTATATTCTGTATTCTCTACTATTCTACTGTATCTTAGTCCGTTCCACTCTGACATCGCTCGTCCATATGTATATTCTGTATTCTCTACTATTCTACTGTATCTTAGTCCGTTCCACTCTGACATCACTCGTCCATATGTATATTCTGTATTCTCTACTATTCTACTGTATCTTAGTCCGTTCCACTCTGACATCACTCGTCTATATGTATATTCTGTATTCTCTACTATTCTACTGTATCTTAGTCCGTTCCACTCTGACATCACTCGTCCATATGTATATTCTGTATTCTCTACTATTCTACTGTATCTTAGTCCGTTCCACTCTGACATCACTCGTCCATATGTATATTCTGTATTCTCTACTATTCTACTGTATCTTAGTCCGTTCCACTCTGACATCACTCGTCCATATGTATATTCTATATTCTCTACTATTCTACTGTATCTTAGTCCGTTCCACTCTGACATCGCTCGTCCATATGTATATTCTTAATTCATTCCTACTTAGATTTGTGTATTGGGTATATGTTGTGTAATTTGTTAGATATTCCTTGTTAGATATTACTGCACTGTCGGAGCTAGAAGCACAAGCATTTCGCTCCACCGGTAATAACATCTGCTAATCACATGTACGTGACCAATAAACTTTGATTTGAAAAAGCATTATTACATTGTTCATTGTTCTAAGCATGTATGAGCCCTTGTGGTTTATTATTCTATCATAATATTTGGGTTTTAGCTAAATGACTAAACAGTATAATGTTTCCCCTCCAGGACTGGAACCCCAGCACGGCGCGGGTGCACTGTTTTGAAGAGGCATGCACCATGGTGGCAGAGTTTATCCCTGCAGACAGGAAGCTGAGCGAAGCTGGATTCAGGGCCTCAGGGAACCGCCTCTTCCAGCTCCTCATTAAAGGAGTTCTGTATGAGTGCTGCGTCGAGTTCTGCCAGGTACTTACAAAGTACCTATACCATTCTATCGATCAGTTGATATTACTGTTTTAGTTTAATAGGATTTCATTGCTTGCTTGATTATATTAATTAACCATTGATTCATGCCATGCTTGATTGGCTGATGGATTGACTACCTCTGTCTCCAGAGCAAGGCGACAGGCGAGGAGATTACGGAGGGCGAGGTGCTCCTGGGGGTTGACATGCTGTGTGGGAACGGCTGTGACGACCTGGACCTGTCCTTACTGTCCTGGATGCAGAACCTGTCCCACAGCGTCTTCTCCTGCGCCTTCGAGCAGAAGCTGCTTCAGATCCACGTGGACCGCCTGGTCAAGCCCGCCAAGGCCGGCTACGCAGACCTTCTCACCCCGCTAATCAGCAAGCTGTCCCCCTACCCCTCCTCGCCCCTCCGCCGCCCCCAGTCCGCCGATGCCTACATGTCCCGCTCCCTGAACCCGGCCCTGGACGGGCTGTCCTATGGTCTGTCTGGCCATGAGAAGAGGGGCCCAGGGGGGGACATGGCGGGGGGGAAGGGGGTGTCCCCCATGTCTCATTCCTTCGCTAACTACCACACGGGGGGCCAGAGTCTGAGCAGGAGTCTGATGCTGGAGAGCTCCGACTGCCACAGCATCTTTGAGGAGTCGCCTGAGAGGTGAGAGGAGGATGGGTTGGATTCATGTAGCACTTTTCAATATGGAGGTGTAAAATAGTTTTCCATTGTAAGTGGGGAATTTAACTCATCTACCATTAATGTGGAGTACCCACCTGGGTGATGCGCTCTACCTAGTCATTTTCCCCTCTAGAATAATCCCCAACCATTGGCTATGTAGGCCAAGTAATTACATGAATTAACCTGTTTGATTTAGCCTAGACACTGGAGTAGACTGTTGATTAGCCTGCGTGGTAGAAAACACTTGAGACTCTACTGTTGAAGGAGAAGCTCAGTGATTATCTTGAAGTTTTCTACTGCTCAATAACACCCACTTATGTGGACGCCGTGACAGTAGGGCGTAGCTGAGTGACAGTAGGGATGATCTGAGTTGTGTCTGGTACATCTGTTTGTACTCTGCAACCCTCTCTCTGCACTTGCATTTCACTGTACCGTTTACACGTGCTGTATCCTGTGCTCGTGATGAATACACTTGGATTTGATTTTATGTCTTGCTAACTTCATTGCTGTGATTGGTGTTGGCAAGAAAGCACAAACAGATGTGGGGCTCAAATCAAATGTTATTTGTCACATGAGGGGGGCAGTGCAAATAGTCTGGGTAGCCATTTGATTAGATGTTCAGGAGTCTTATGGCTTGACGGTAGAAGCTGTTTAGAATCCTCTTGGTCCTAGACTTGGCGCTCCGGTACTGTTTACTATGCAGTAGCAGAGAGAACAGTCTATGACTAGGGTGGCTGGAGTCTTTGACAATTTTTAGGGCCTTCCTCTGACACCGCCTGGTATAGAGGTCCTGGATGGCAAAAAGCTTGGCCCCAGTGATGTACTGGGAGGTACGCACTGCACTCTGTAGTGCCTTGCGGTCGGAGGCCGAGCAGTTGCCATACGAGGCAGTGATGCATCCTGTCAGGATGCTCTTGATGGTGCAGCTGTAGAACCTTTTAAGGATCTAAGAACCCATGACAAATATTTTCAGTCTCCTGAGGGGAAATAGGTTTTGTTGTGCCCTCTTCATGACTGTCTTGGTGTGTTTGGACCATGTTAGTTTGTTGGTGATGTGGACGCCAAGGAACTACAGCCCACTACAGCCCAGTCGATGAGAATGGGGGTGTGCTCGGTCCTCCATTTGTCTGTAGTCCACAATCATCTCCTTTGTCTTGATCACGTTGAGGGAGAGGTTGTTGTCCTGGCACCACCCGGTCAGGTCTCCGACCTCCTCCCAATAGGCTGTCTTGTTGGTGATCAGGCCTACCACTGTTGTGTCATCGGCAAACTTAATGATGGTGTTGGAGTCGTGCCTGGCCGTGTAGTCATGGGTGAACAGGGAGTACAGGAGGGGACTGGGCACGCACCCCTGAGGGGCCCCTGTGTTGAGGATCAGCGTGGCAGAAGTGTTGTTACCTACCCATACCACCTGGGGGAGGCCCGTCAGGAAGTCAAGGATCCAGTTGCAGAGGGAGGGTGTTTAGTCCCAGGGTTCTTAGCTTATTGATGCGCTTTGAGGGCACTACAGTGTTGAATGCTGAGCTGTAGTCAATGAATAGCATTCTCACATAGGTGTTCCTTTTGTCCAGGTGGAAAAGGGCAGTGTGGAGGGCAATAGAGATTGCATCATCTGTGGATCTGTTGGGGCGGTATGCACATTTGAGTGGGTCTTGCACCACTAGGAGCGCCGCCTCTGGATGAGCGTTTTCCTGTTTGCTTATGGCGGTATACAGCTCATTGAGTGCGGTTTTAGTGGTGTTATGTAGACAGCTACGAAAAATACAGATAAACTCTAGGTAGATAGTGTGGTCTACAGCTTATCATGAGATACTCTACCTCAGGTGAGCAAAACCTCAAGACTTCCTTAAAATCGTGCACCAGCTGTTGTTTACAAATATACATAGACCGCCACCCCTTGTCTTACCAGAGGCTAGTCCATAGAGCAGAAGTTAATCTCTCTGGTTCTTCTTCCTAGCTCCAGGACGGACACGCCCGTGGATAAGATGATGAGTTCGGGCACCCTGCGCCCTGACTCCGCCCCTGGAGAGGACGCCCCGTCACCAGGCTCTACAGAGAGGAACGAGGTAAAACACCTGATGGAGGAAGATGAGATGTAACCACGTCTGTCTTGCAAAAGATACAGATTTCTAGAAAATACATTTGAAGTCAGAAGTTTACATACACTTAGGTTGGAGTCATTAAAACTTGTTTTTCAACCCCTCCAAAAATGTCTTGTTAACAAACTATAGTTTTGGCAAGTTGGTTAGGACATCTACTTTGTGCATGACACAAGTCATTTTTTCCAACAATTGTTTACAGACAGATTATTTCACTTATAATTCACGGTATCACAATTCTAGTGGGTCAGAAGTTTACATACACTAAGTTGACTGTGCCTTTAAACAGCTTTAGAAGTTTCTGATAGGCTAATTGACATCATTTGAGTCAATTGGAGGTGTACCTGTGGATGTATTTCAAGGCTTACCTTCAAACTCAGTGCCTCTTTGCTTGACATCATGGTACAATCAAAGAAATCAGCCAAGACCCCAGAAAAATAATTGTAGACCTCCACTAGTCTGGTTCATCCTTGGGAGCAATTTCCAAACGCCTGAAGGTACCACGTTAATCTGTACAAACAATAGTGCGCAAATTTAAACACCATGGGACCACGCAGCCGTCATATCGCTCAGGAAGGCAACGTACTTTGGTGCGAAAAGTGCAAATCAATCCCAGAACAACAGCAAAGGACCTTTGGAAGATGCTGGAGGAAACGGGTACAAAAGTATCTATATCCACAGTAAAACGAGACCTATATCGACATAACCTGAAAGGCCGCTCAGCAAGGAAGAAGCCACTGCTCCAAAACCACCATAAAAAAGCCAGACTACGGTTTGGTCGCAAATGGGTCTTCCAAATGGACAATGACCCCAAGCATACTTCCAAAGTTGTGGCAAAATGGCTTAAGGACAACAAAGTCAAGGTATTGGAGTGGCCATCACAAAGCCCTGACCTCAATTCTATCCTACGGGCAGAACAGAAAAAGCGTGTGCAAGCAAGGAGGCCTACAAACCTGACTCAGTTACCCAGCTCTGTCAGGAGGAATGGGCCAGAATTCACCCAATTTATTGTGGGAAGCTTGTGGAAGGCTACCCAAAACATTTGACCCAAGTTAAACAATTTAAAGGCAATGCCAAATACTAATTGAGTGTATGTAAACTTCTGACCCACTGGGAATGTGATGAAAGAAATAAAAGCTGAAATAAATCATTCTCTCTACTATTATTCTGACATTTCACATTCTTAAACTAAAGTGGTGATCCTAACTGACCTAAGATAGGGAATTTTTATGAGGATTATATATCAGGAATTGTGAAAAACTGAGTTGAAATGTATTTGGTTAAGGTGTATGTAAACTTCTGACTTCAACTGTAAGTGCATGAGATGGAAACCATTTTTACCCAACAAACTCTGGAGTCATCTTCTCTGCTGATGTGTATGGGTTGTGGATTGTGGAGAGGATTACTTTCAAAGATGGTGGCCTTCTCCCTCAGTCTAAATATAGGCCGGACTTAGAGTTGAATGTGTGTGGTGTGTATGAGACTCACTGAGTCATCGAACTTCTGGGGCTTACAGGGCCTGAATTGCAGCCAAGAGACATGTCACCTGCCCTCTGTCTCTCTCTCTGTCTCTCTTTCCCTCTGCATCTCCCTCGTCTTTGGCATTGTGTGTAAGTTGATGCCTATCAGATGGCACTGCAGAGGGCTGAAGTTAGAGGGAAGGGGTGTGGGGTCAGTGCTGGCTTTGAATGTGAATGGCAGTATGTAAGAAGTTGGCTGTACTTCAAACTATTTCTGAATTTGGTTTATTTTAGTATGGCGTGTGTGTGTGACTACTGAGAAGTTGGAAGGGTTTTACCAGCAGTGTGTGTCGGTGTATGTACAGTGCGTTCAGAAAGTATTCAGACCCCTTGACTTTTTTCCACATGTTGCTACTTTACAGCCTTATTCTAAAATGGATTACAAAAAAATATTCAGCAATCTACACACAATACCACATAATGACAAAGTGAAAACAAGTTGTATGTGTGACGTTATGTTCACTGTGTGTCTCTTACCACCTCAGCTGCATGACTCGACAGAGAAGTTTGAGGAGTTTTACCGCCAGCGTCTGAGAGTGCAGCAGCACCTGGAACAGAAGCAGCAGCAGAGACAACTCTACCAGCAGATGCTTCTGGAGGGAGGGGTACAACACAGTGACCAGCCAGCCCCCGGGACAGACGCCATGCAGCACAGCCTCACTGAGACGTTCCTCAACAGGTTAGAGATTGGAATGTGGACACACACACACACACACACCCTGACACACACAGCACAGGACTTCAGGTCCTCAACAGGTCAGTTCACCCATCACTGCACAGCACAAAGTCTGAAACCAACATAACAAACATGAGGTTGCCTTGATTTTCTGTGGTTTGATGAGTTGCCATTTCGTCCCAAACCTTGTAATGACTCTCCTGTTGGACTGCTCTGTCTGGCAGACCACATTCTGTCAGACGTTAAATTATGTCATGTAGTTAGTAGTTCCTTCATGTGATGAATGGAATAAGGGTTGTTGCTAAACATATTGATTAAATCAAGCACGATTGCCTCAGCCATTTGCAAAAAAACAAAACTTGGCCGATTTTAGAAGACACAGACCCCTCCCTGTACAGCCCATGGCTTCGACATAACACGAGGCAATGGAAAGACACGTGTTAAATCCCCAAAATTCAGGACAGTCTGGGTTCAGCGTGATACCAAAATATGGGAACATTTTGAATCTAGTTAAAGTAGGAAAGGACAAAGAAAGGTCCCAAGAGAACTGTGGAGACACTAAGGATGTCATTATGCCCTGACCTTATAAATAATGCAGGGGGGGTTAGATAGGGGGAGATCAAAAGGGCTTTGTCCTACTGATGCACACCGCAGTCTAGAAGGGAGAGCATTAGTGATGGGTCGCTCGCGAACAAACAGATATTTTTGGTGATCGCCTGGAACAGAACCGCATCTGTGAAGGCACTGTTGATGAGGCTCCCTGATTTGCATACTGCTTCTTGAGCTCCAAACAGCGATGATCTGTAGATCAGTTCTAAAATCATGAAGGTGGTTATTCCTCACTGCAGGAGCAATGGGAAGAGGTGAGAGCCTCATTCTGTTCCACGCAAAATGTTTGCGGCGTGTTTAAAATTCAAATAAAAAGCGTCCTTTTCTTTGTTGCTAGAGATGTAATTTCGTGAGGTACAATGTATTTGAACTCAGGTATACAATCTGACATAATGGTTGGCAACCTTTTTCTGCTTACATTAGAAATGTGATATTTTTCAGGGTTTAGATTTTTTTCTTTTTTATTAGCTACGGAACGAAGAGCCGTTTCGGAGCCAAATGAACAGCTCATTTAGATGAGCGGAGCCAAAAGATTTGGACTGCCAATCACTGGAGAGCATGGCCTGACCCTATGATGTCATCTCCACTATCGTGAAACCACAGTTCAATGAGAGAATCTAGCCTCAGCCTGGATGGTTCAAAGCCTGGAAGTGACTGTTGTATTGTCCTGTTGGACAAAACTGCTGACTAATGCTTAGAGACACACGACTTGACATACTGGTGTTTTACTCAGTAACGGGTTGTGAAGGGGGACGTTGGTTTGTGTGTGTTGGGGGGAGGTGCTGATGGTGGTGGTGTTGCGGGTTGGTGATGATTAATGATTGGGTGTATAGTGGAGCCTGGTACCCCAGATGGAGCAGGGTTTGCCTAGGGTTTGGGCTGGGCAGGGGGAGGCTGGAGTGGTGGAAGCCACAAGGGACCCCTCCTTGTCACCCCCCGCCGCCTGCTGCTCCTCTCTGTTCTTTATGAACGGTCTATAATGTCCTGAGCACCAGCTGCTCCTGTGGTACCTGCTCCGTGTGTCTCTGGAGCAGAGCCAGACTCCGACTGTCATAATCCAACATATTTATAATGTCCTGAGCACCAGCTGCTCCTGTGGTACCTGCTCCGTGTGTCTCTGGAGCAGAGCCAGACTCCGACTGTCATAATCCAACATATTTATAATGTCCTGAGCACCAGCTGCTCCTGTGGTACCTGCTCCGTGTGTCTCTGGAGCAGAGCCAGACTCCGACTGTCATAATCCAACATATTTATAATGTCCTGAGCACCAGCTGCTCCTGTGGTACCTGCTCCGTGTGTCTCTGGAGCAGAGCCAGACTCCGACTGTCATAATCCAACATATTTATAATGTCCTGAGCACCAGCTGCTCCTGTGGTACCTGCTCCGTGTGTCTCTGGAGCAGAGCCAGACTCCGACTGTCATAATCCAACATATTTATAATGTCCTGAGCACCAGCTGCTCCTGTGGTACCTGCTCCGTGTGTCTCTGGAGCAGAGCCAGACTCCGACTGTCATAATCCAACATATTTATAATGTCCTGAGCACCAGCTGCTCCTGTGGTACCTGCTCCGTGTGTCTCTGGAGCAGAGCCAGACTCCGACTGTCATAATCCAACATATTTATAATGTCCTGAGCACCAGCTGCTCCTGTGGTACCTGCTCCGTGTGTCTCTGGAGCAGAGCCAGACTCCGACTGTCATAATCCAACATATTTATAATGTCCTGAGCACCAGCTGCTCCTGTGGTACCTGCTCCGTGTCTCTGGAGCAGAGCCAGACTCCGACTGTCATAATCCAACATATTTATAATGTCCTGAGCACCAGCTGCTCCTGTGGTACCTGCTCCGTGTGTCTCTGGAGCAGAGCCAGACTCCGACTGTCATAATCCAACATATTTATAATGTCCTGAGCACCAGCTGCTCCTGTGGTACCTGCTCCGTGTGTCTCTGGAGCAGAGCCAGACTCCGACTGTCATAATCCAACATATTTATAATGTCCTGAGCACCAGCTGCTCCTGTGGTACCTGCTCCGTGTCTCTGGAGCAGAGCCAGACTCCGACTGTCATAATCCAACATATTTATAATGTCCTGAGCACCAGCTGCTCCTGTGGTACCTGCTCCGTGTCTCTGGAGCAGAGCCAGACTCCGACTGTCATAATCCAACATATTTATAATGTCCTGAGCACCAGCTGCTCCTGTGGTACCTGCTCCGTGTCTCTGGAGCAGAGCCAGACTCCGACTGTCATAATCCAACATATTTATAATGTCCTGAGCACCAGCTACTCCTGTGGTACCTGCTCCGTGTGTCTCTGGAGCAGAGCCAGACTCCGACTGTCATAATCCAACATATTTATAATGTCCTGAGCACCAGCTGCTCCTGTGGTACCTGCTCCGTGTGTCTCTGGAGCAGAGCCAGACTCCGACTGTCATAATCCAACATATTTATAATGTCCTGAGCACCAGCTGCTCCTGTGGTACCTGCTCCGTGTGTCTCTGGAGCAGAGCCAGACTCCGACTGTCATAATCCAACATATTTATAATGTCCTGAGCACCAGCTGCTCCTGTGGTACCTGCTCCGTGTGTCTCTGGAACAGAGCCAGACTCCGACTGTCATAATCCAACATATTTATAATGTCCTGAGCACCAGCTGCTCCTGTGGTACCTGCTCCGTGTGTCTCTGGAACAGAGCCAGACTCCGACTGTCATAATCCAACATATTTAACCTACTGACACTATTAAAAAGACAGAGGTGTGTCTGTCTGTCCTGTCCTGTGTATTAACCTGTGTGTTCTGTCTACCCAGGTCTATTCAGAAGCTGGAGGAGTTGAACGTTGGGATGGAGAGTCTAGAGGAGGATGTCCAGTCTCTGGCCCAGCAGTGCAATGGTACCGGCCCCTCTCCCGAGAACAACAATATCGGTGACCCTGTAGGCTTGACCCCTGACCCCGCCGTGACCCTGACCCCCGAGCAGGGCCAGCCCCATGGAGGAGGGGTGGTCAGCAGCACGCCACAACACACCGCAGCGGGTCGGGGGGTACACCCACCGAACGAATCCCCAGTGGTCTGCCAGAGGTGAGCTACGGGTGGGTGTTTGTGTCACACACATATGTCTGTGTGGCAGGTTTGTATACATTTTGTTTGTCTTTGTGTACATACACGGAGTAATGTACTAATGTGTTGTATCTGTGTGTGGTCTAGTCCTCAAGTAGCCGGACAGCCTTCCGCATTAGACGACTCACCAGGAGCCCTAACCCGAAGTAAGGAGGTAGGTTCCTATCCCCTTCTCTTTCGTCCGTACACACACAGTCTGTCTAACCTTAGTAGAACTTTTTAGGAGTGAGAGGCATTGGGGCGGCAGGTATCCTAGTGGTTAGAGCGTTGGGCCAGTAACTGAAAGGTTGCTGGAATGAATCCCCGAGCTGACAGGGTAAAAGTCTGTCGTTCTGCCCCTGAACAAGACAGTTAACTCACTGTTCCCGGTAGGCCGTTATTGTAGAATAAGAATTTGTTCTTAACTGACTTGCCTAGCTAAATACATCAAATAAAAAAATGAGTATCAATTCAGTGTATCCACTGAGGTCATGCACAGTAATCCTAGATTATGCACTGCGATGAGTGGAGATTGAATGCATCAGATTATAGTTACACCAGCAGCGATGAAGACTGTTCCAGTTTGACATGAGCTGTTGGCTCTATTTCAGAATAATGGCATAAAGATCAACCCAGATTACACTGGTAATTATGTTAAACCCATTGCCACTGTACATGAGCTGTTGGCTCTATTTCAGAATAATGGCATAAAGATCAACCCAGATTACACTGGTAATTATGTTATTGCCACTGTATGTGTGCGGGCAGTTCTGTGTGTGTGAAAGACATTTTCTTTTTTTTACAATGTTTATTTAACTAGGCAAGTCATTTCAGAACAAATGTTTATTTACAATGACAGCCTACCCCGGCCAAACCCGGGACGACTCTGGGCCCGCCCTATGGGACTCCCAATCACGTCCGGATGTGATACAGCCTGGACCTTCTTAACTCTGCTGACGGGCTAAAAAGCGCTTGCCCGAATGTTTGTTTGTGTGTGTTGCAGGGGGACAATGGGGACAAGTCCAAGGCCCTGTTTGTAGCTGTGAACACCTTGGAGGACACTCAGGCAGTGCGCGCTGTAGCCTTCCACCCCACGGGGGCGCTATACGCTGTGGGCTCCAACTCTAAGACGCTACGCGTGTGTGCCTACCCAGATGCACCGCTGGACACCAGGTGACACACACACACACACACACTGCCTAATAACTAATCATTCCTGAAATTGTTGATATCTACTGTTTAATTCCTTTGCGAGGTATTCTGCCGTAATGAGACTTTATTTCTCACTCGCCCCCTTTCCTTCCCTCAGTGGGGTGTCGGGTATGACCAAGCAGCCGGAGGTTCGCTTTAAGAGGAATAAGCACCATAAAGGTTCTATCTACTGTGTGGCCTGGAGTCACTGTGGAAAGCTACTAGCCACCGGCTCCAATGACAAATACGTCAAAGTCCTGCCCTTCAGTGCCGAGACCTGCAACGCCACAGGTAAACTCAATGCACAGTTTCAAATCTGTTAGGAATCCTTTCCATTCAAAGGAATCTATAACATTTAAATCCACTCTATACTCGGGTTGGGATCAATTCAGTTTAAATCCTTAAATGTAATTCATCTCCTGAAATGACTGAATTCAATTGGAAATGACTCAATATACACTGACAATGAAGTTCCAGTTGTCTTGATTTCAGTTGGGTACACGCTCTTTCCGTTAAAGTTTGAGTCTCTCTCTCAGGTCCAGACCTGGAGTTCAGTATGCACGACGGTACCATCAGAGACCTGGCGTTCATGGAGGGACCAGAGAGTGGAGGGGCCATCCTGATCAGCGCCGGAGCCGGAGACTGTAACATCTACACCACTGACTGTCAGAGAGGACAGGGCTTACACGCTCTCAGTGGACACACAGGTACACACACTCATTTTTACATTCCACTCATGTTCTACTTAGTTAGTCATCGTTATTCCTATATGGAAAATAAAGGCTTCCATGAGAGAGAGAGAGACTGATGGTCTGTGTGTTTATCCTCAGGTCACGTTCTGTCTCTGTATACGTGGGGAGGGTGGATGATAGCGTCAGGCTCTCAGGACAAGACTGTGAGGTTCTGGGACCTGAGGATACCCACTTGTGTTAGAGTGGTGGGCACTGCCTTCCATGGATCAGGTTGGTACTGCTACCCTACACACCAAGATGCAGACCCACACACATTTACGAGACCTACTTATTAGTCTTTCTCCCTCTTCCCCTCCGTCTAATATTCTCTCTTTCTTTTCTTCTCAGGAAGTCCCGTTGCCTCGGTAGCGGTTGACCCTAGCGGTCGTCTCCTAGCGACGGGACAGGAGGACAGCGGCTGTATGCTCTATGACATCAGAGGGGGACGCGTTGTGCAGACGTACCGGCCCCACTCCAGCGACGTGCGCTCCGTTAGGTTCTCCCCCGGGGCACACTACCTGCTCACTGGTTCCTACGACACCAAGGTCATGATCAGCAACCTGCAAGGTAAGGAAGACATCTAGGGAAGATCTCAATTCGCGTCCTCACTCCTCCTCGTTTCCTTCTCAATGCCCATTAGAGGAGAAGGTCACAGGGATGGGACCGCTGGCTTTTTCACCCAATGGGTTTTGAGAAGGGGACAAAAAGAGGGCACGTAGGCTATTGAGTTCTTCCCCTTGTCTCTGATGGGTGTGTTCTTCAACTGTGTAACTGCGCGTTAGCAGTCTTACCAAAGCACAAAGAAGCTAGTGAAGTATTTATTTGTTTAAGCTGCTATCAATGACTTGGACTCAGACGTCCAAGCATGTGTTATTTGGGCCCTTTGTACTCACAATATATTGAAATGTGTGTTTGTCTCTGTAGGTGACTTGACGAAGCCGTTGCCCCTGACTCTGGTAGGGGAGCACGGTGACAAGGTGATCCAGTGCAGGTGGCATACACACGACCTGTCCTTCCTCTCCTCCTCCGCTGACCGTACCGTCACACTCTGGACACACAACACCTAACAGACACACATGACCGGTCCTTCCTCTCCTCCTCCGCTGACCATACCGTCACACTCTGGACACACAACCCCTAACAGACACACACGACCGGTCCTTCCTCTCCTCCTCCGCTGACCGTACCGTCACACTCTGGACACACAACACCTAACAGACACACATGACCGGTCCTTCCTCTCCTCCTCCGCTGACCGTACCGTCACACTCTGGACACACAACCCCTAACAGACACACACAACCGGTCCTTCCTCTCCTCCTCTGCTGACCGTACCGTCACACTCTGGACGCACAACCCCTAACAGACACACACGACCGGTCCCTCCTCTCCTCCTCCGCTGACCGTCACACTCTGGACACACAACCCCTAACAGACACACACTCACGCAACACAACCCCTAACATGCACATAGCTTGTGAACACACACAAATATAGACACACAAACACAACCCCTAAGTCACATATAGTGGACAAGCATAACCTGTAATACACAACCTAGACACACACATGCACCCTTTTCCTGACACTCTTTTTCCTCTTGCAGCAAACAGGACAGTTTGTCCCGCTGTACATTTGGTTGTGTGGCTGTCTGTGGGTATCTTTTAGCTGTATTTAGGTTTGATTTCGTATCTTGCTCAGCTCCCCTCAACATCACTGCTTCTGTGAACAACTCTCACTTTAGCAAATGCATCCCCTAGTTGTGTGTGTGTGTGTGTGAGTGAGTGAAATGGAGAGAGTGAAAAAGTGCACCAACTGACCCTTCCCTTCGCTCTATCACGCCATTCTTCCACTCGCCCATGACTCTTCACATATTCATCTACAAATGATACATCTACTCCATCATGTTTTGAATAAGGAGAGGGAGGTTTTGCTACAGTGCATTGTTTCATATGGTGTCTTGAGTTATCCAGTCTCCCAATACAGAAACCCATGTGGGTCCCTCTTCATTTCAGGTCAAAAAGTGAAGTTATCTGTGAGATCTTTTCAAGAACAAATTGACATTCCTAATTAGTTTGCACAGTCAGTGTTTTTGTTACAGCGTGTGTTACTATGCTGCTATTATTTGAGAAGAAACCAAGGCAACGATGTTGCCATCTAAACTGCTGACAATATGTCAGTGTGTGACTCCGTACATCAGGTCCTCCTTGCCGGAGTTGAATCTGTTGCATAGGTCGATCAATTAGCTATCGGTTGCTTAGCTGTTGTCAATACTACTACTGTGGGAGTTTCCGATGCCTAACGTTACTGTGCAAGTCTGCCCACCGTATTTCTGCTTTAGGCTTTGTAAATATCGGAGTCAAAAATGTGTAAGTTTTTAATGCTGAATCAGTGTTTGGTGCAAAATGCTGTCTTCAGACAGTTGTTGTGGTGTTTCTTGCTATGGCTTGCCTGCAAATAGGAAAAATAAAAGTTGTTTTATATCGACTTGGAAGGGAATAACAGATCTACTTGTTGGCTTGGCCAGCTTCAGCGTGCGGTTAAGCAACGCTCCCTATGTAGTGCAGCTTTGCTTTCATCTGCAATGTTACTGGTTGATACCTAGATGGCAGGCTCTGCCTATTTCGAAAGGGAGTGGCGTGTGCACAATATCTTCTAAAACCATCAACCGTATTAAGGGTGTTTTGCCTTTCTTACTTTCATTTTCTGTATTTTGCACTTTGTCACTAGACACACCATTTAATACAGTTTTGTTTGATTTAGCAAAATGCAGGCTTGAGTTTTAGGCTTTGTTCTTTGTACAGTTTCTCATTTTAAATTAAAAGGCCAAACTAATAAATAGATGTATTTATTTATCTTTTATTATTTTAAAATGTTCTTGTAATATAGGCATCCTGTTCTGTTGATATGAAATTAGATAGTGGTTCCGGTATGTAGCTTTTCTAAACTTGTTTTAAGTGACTAAGAGAAATGAATAGAGCTTATTGAAGTGTGATCGCTGCTGTGGTATCTAAATAAAATCCTCTTTGACATTTCATACTGAACTTGTGTGGTCTGTGATGTCCTTCGAAATACAGTGAAATCATGATATCATAAACTCAGCAAAAAAAGAAACGTCCCTTTTTCAGGACTCTGTCTTTTAAAGATCATTTGTAAAAATCCAAATAACTTCACAGATCTTCATTGTAAAGGGTTTAAACACTGTTTCCCATGTTTGTTCAATGAACCATAAACAATTAATGAACATGCACCTGTGGAACGGTCGTTAAGACACTAACAGCTTACAGACGGTAGGCAATTAAGGTCATAGTTATGAAAACATGACTATGAAAACATAGGACACTAAAGGGGCCTTTCTACTGACTCTGAAAAACACCACTCATCTGCGAGAGCGTTCCTTAGGCATGCTGCAAGGACGCATGAGAACCTCTGAGGACTGCAGATGTGGCCAGGGCAATAAATTGCAATGTCCGTACTGGGAGACGCCTAAGACATAGCTACAGGGAGACAGGATGGACAGTTGATCGCCCTCGCAGTGGCAGACCACGTGTTACAACACCTGCACAGGATCGGTACATCCGAACATCACACCTGCGGGACAGGTACAGGATGGCAACAACTGCCCGAGTTACACCATGAACACACAATCCCTCCATCAGTGCTCAGACTGTCCGCAATAGACTGAGAGATGCTGGACTGGGCTTGTAGGCCTGTTATAAGGCAGGTCCTCACCAGACATCACATCAGCACAAACCCACCGTTGCCGGACCAGACAGGACTGGCAAAAAGTGCTCTTCACTGACAAGTCACGGTTTTGTCTCACCAGGGGTGATGGTCGGATTCTCGTTTATCGTCGAAGGAATGAGTGTACACCGAGGCCAGAAATGTCCGGGAACTTGCAGGTGCCTTGGTGGAAGAGCGGGGTAACATCTCACAGCAAGAACTGGCAAATCTGGTGCAGTCCATGAGGAGGAGATGCACTGCAGTACTTAGTATCTGGTGTGGCCACCAGCTGCATTGACTGTTACTTTTGATTTTGACCCCCGCTTTGTTCAGGGACACATTATGTAATTTCTGTTCTGGAACTTGTTCAGTTTGTCTCATTTGCTGAATCTTGTTATGTTCATACAAATATGTACACATGTTAAGTTTGCTGGAAATAAACACAGTTGACAGTGAGGACGTTTCTTTTTTTGATGAGTTGATAATGTGCAATGGCATTTTGATGCAAATAAAGCCTTTAAGTCCGGGAAATCTCCAGGGCTGGATGTTATACCAGTTGAGATATACCAAACCTTTTGTGATGTACTCAGAGAACTGTTATTAGCATGTTTTAACCACTCCTATGAAAATGGTAGATACTCAACAAGAAGGTCTAATTTAATTATTACTAAAACAGGATACATGGGGTAAATAAAGATCCAGACCATTTAAAACATTTGAGGCCCAGTGTTGTGATGCAAAAAATATATATTTTAAATACATAGCGCAAAGAAATGAAAAGGTATTGTCTGATATTATTCATCTTAATCAGTTTTTCTTTTACATGGAAGATGCATTGGAGATAATATAAGACAAGTATTGGAACTAATAGAACACTAAGGGAAACCAGGCCTGGTAGTCATAGCTGACTTTGAAAAGGCATAAAGTATGATAAGAATTTATATATAAATGCCTGGAATGTTTCCATTTTGGAGAACATCTTATACAATGTGTTATGTGTAGTAACCCCAGGTGTAAAATATTAAATAGTGGCTACTTCTCAGAAAGTATTAAACTGTCAAGAGGAGTAAAACAAGGTTGTCCACTATCGGCATTTCTATTTATTATTGCCAATGAAATGTTAGCTATTAAAATCAGATCCAACAATAATATCAAGGGGCTAGAAATCTAGGGCTTAAAAACAAAGGTGTCATTGTACACTGATGATTCATGTTTTCTTTTAAATCCACAATTTGGATCCATAGAGGATTTAGATACTTTCTCTATCCTCTCTTGATTAAAACCAAATTATGATAAGTGTGCTATATTACGTATTGGAACACAAAAAAGACAACTTTTACATTACCATGTACTTTACCAATAACATGGTCTGACAGTGATGTGGACATACTCGATATATACAGTTGAAGTAGGAAGTTTACATACACTTAGGTTGGAGTGATTAAGACTGTGCCTTTAAACAGGTTGGAAAATTCCAGAAAATGATGTCATGGCTTTAGAATAATGAACTGCGCAGTCGTCATACCGCTCAGGAAGGAGGCGCATTCTGTCTTCTAGAGATGAATGTATTTTGGTGTGAAAAGTGCAAATCAATCCCAGAACAACAGCAAAAGGACCCTGTGAAGATGCTGGAGGAAGCAGGTACAAGGTATTTATATCTACAGTAAAACAAGTCCTATATCGACATAACCTGAAAGGCCGCTCAGCAAGGAAGAAGCCACCGCTCCAAAACCGCCATAAAAAAGCCAGACTATGGTTTGCAACTGCAAATGGGTACAAAGATGGTACTTTTTGGTGAAATGTCCTCTGGTCTGATGAAACAAAAATAGAACTGTTTGGCCAGAATGACCATCGTTATGTTTGGAGGAAAAAGGGGGATGCTTGCAAGCCGAAGAACACCATCCCAACCTTAAAGCACGGAGGTTCCAGCATCATGTTGTGGGGGTGCTTTGCTGCAGGAGGGACTGATGCACCTCACAAAATAGATGGCGTCATAAGGAAGTAAAATTATGTGGATATATTGAAGCAACATCTCAAGACATCAGTCAGGAAGTTAAAGCTTGGTCGCAAATGGGTCTTCCAAATGGACAATGACCCCAAGCATACTTCCAAAGTTGTGGCAAAATGGCTTAAAGACAACAAAGTCAAGGTATTGGAGTGGACATCACAAAGCCCTGACCTCAATCCTATAGAAAATGTGTGGGCTGAACTGAAAAAGCGTGTGTGAGCAAGGAGGCCGACAAACCTGACTCAGTTACACCAGCTCTGTCAGGAGGAATGGGCCAAAATTCACCCAACTTATTGTGGAAAACTTGTGGAAGGATACCCAATACTTTTGACCCACGTTAAACAATTTAAATGCAATGCTACCAAATACAAATTGAGTGTATGTAAACATCTGACCCACTGGGATTGTGATGAAAGAAATAAAAGCTGAAATAAATAATTCTCTCTACTATTATTCTGACATTTCCCATTCTTAAAATAAAGTGGTGATCCTAACTGACCTGAGACAGGCAATTGTTATTAGGATTAAATGTCAGGAAATGTGAAAAACCGAGTTTAAATGTATTTGGCTAAGGTGTATGTCAACTTCCGACTTTGTATATCACGAAAGAAAGAAATACTCTCACCCCAATGCATTTTAATAGAAAGTTTGCAAAAATAGATAAGATCTTGCTACCATGGAAAGGAAAATACCTGTCAATTTGTGGAAAAATTGCCCTGATTAACTCTTTAGTCATATCCCAGTTTACCTATTTGCTTATGGCCTTCCCTACACCTTTTTTTAATTGTATGAGCAAAAATTTTTTCATTTTCTTTGGAATGGCAAGCCAGACAAAATTAAACTTGCCTATTTATATAATGAACATGATTAAATATCTAAGCATTAGACCTCTCACTAAAGGCTTCAGGCATACAAAAGTTATACATAAATCCGAACTGGTTCTCTAGCAGATTAGTAAGAATGTCTCACCCCATGTTCAAGAATGGCTTTTTTCAGATTACAACCGCTCACTTTCGGGTTATTTGAAAATGAAATATCCAAAATATCTCTATTTTTAAAACAAGCCATAGAAAGTTTCAATTTCAGTTTAATCCACCAAAAAAGACAGAACAATAATACAACAAATATTATGGTTAAACTCAAATAAACTAATTGATCAACAACAAAAATGTTTTTTCCCCCAAAAAATTTAAAACAGTATCTTTGTAAATGATATAAATCGGAGGATATGTCACACATGCAGCTAACACAAATATATGGAAATGTCTGCTGTACCCAGCATTACCACAAAAATGGAAGAGGCAAGTGGAAGGAAAAAAGTATGGATCTTGTCTGTCGGTCCTGCATTAAAGACAAAAAATGGTTGTAAATGTAAAATGTAATTTAAAAATACATTGTGTCCGTAAAATGTATATAGTATGTATAAACTGGAAGTAGAAGCCTTAGTGTTGCTGTCCGTTTGTTTAATCCAATTAGGGGAAGGGTGGAAGGGTTAGGGGGAAATAATATATATACACTACCGTTCTAAAGTTTGGGGTCACTTAGAAATGTCCTTGTTTTTGAAAGAAAAACACTTTTTGTCCATTAAAATAACATCAAATTGATCAGAAATACAGTATAGACATTATTAATGTTGTAAATGACTATTGTAGCTGGAAACGGCTGATTTTTAATGGAATGTCTACATAGGCGTATGGAGGAGGCCCATTATCAGCAACCATCACTCCTGTGTTCCAAAGACACGTTGTGTTAGCTAATCCAGGTTTATCATTTTAAAAGGCTAATTGATCATTAGAAAACCCTTTTGAAATTATGTTAGCACAGCTGAAAACTGTTGTTCTCATTACAGAAGCAATACAACTGGCCTTCTTCAGACTAGTTGAGTATCTGGAGAATCAGCATTTGTGGGTTCAATTACAGGCTCAAATAGCCAGAAACAAAGAACTTTCTTCTGAAACTCATCAGTCTATTCTTGTTCTGAGAAATGAAGGCAATTCCATGAGAGAAATTGCCAAGAAACTGAAGATTTCGTACAACGCTGTGTACTACTCACTTCACAGAACAGTGCAAACTGGTGCTAACCAGAATAGAAAGAGGAGTGGGAGGCCCCGGTGAGCAACTGAGCAAGAGGACAAGTACATTAGAGTGTCTAGTTTGAGAAACAGATGCCTCACAAGTCCTCAACTGGCAGCTTCATTGAATAGTACCCACAAAACACCAGTCTCAATGTCAACAGTGAAGAGGCAACTCCGAGATGCTAGCCTTTCTAGGCAGAGTTGCAAAGAAAAAGCTGTATCTCAGACTGGCCAATAAAAATAAAAGATTAAGATGGACAAAAGAACACAGACACTGGACAGAGGAACTCTGCCTAGAAGGCCAGCATCCCGGAGTCGCTTCTTCACTGTTGACATTGAGACTGGTGTTAAGAAGTAATAAAGAAAATCTGAAAGATGGGTCAAATGTATTGCCACCATTTTCAATACTCCAGCACCCTCGCCTTTCAAGGATAACAACACAGGCCCTTTTTATAAAATGCTTTGAGTTGGAGAACACAGTGGGAGGTTGCTTGGGCCATTCCTCCATACAGATTCTTACCAGATCCTTGATATCCTTCGTTTTCTCTTATGGTCTGCTCTCTACAATTCAAACGACAGTTATTCAATGGGGTTCATATCAAGAGACTGAGATGGCAATTTGCAAAATGTTGATTTTGTGTTAATTTAACCATTTCTTTGTGGATTTTGATTAGTGCTTGGGGTTATTGTCTTACTGGAAGATCCACTTGCGGTCCTGGGGCCTCATTTATAAAAAATGTTCTTACATTTATACTTGAACTTAAGTCGTGAGATCATTTCTGACAGTGTGCTTACATTCGATTCATAAAAGATACCGAGCATAAATAAAATCTTGTTTACGCAGGTTCTAAGGAGCCCATTTGTAACTTACGCACTTGTGATCAATAAATCTCTAATTAACTTCAAATTGACGGCACCTGAACGTGCCTTACAATCAGCGATTTCCCATTATAGAATGCTAGCACAAATGAGGGTGTTGTCAGGAATAGCCATGAATCATCATGCGCAAGTCATTCCGGGCTCTGAAAACTCTCCCTTCTTGAAAGCACGGTTTTCTTTGTCTGCCAATAAGAACAGCCATGGTTATTTTTTTATAATTTGACACTATTTATAGAACATCGCATCCCGTTTTTAATTCAAACACACATTGCATCTGGCAATTCATTCCTCGCACATTTAATAGATAACAAATGCAAAGTTCACCACAGGCTTGGACGCATATGCATCCCAAACTGAAATGCCCCTACATAACAGGAAAATAATTTTGCGTAAAGATAAGATCATTTCCACGTCAACCTAAAGTTTTATAAATGACTCCTTATGTGGTTTTCTGCAGAAGTCGTACTTCAGATCCAAATCGATCGTAAGTCCGTTTTATAAACGAGGCCCCTAGTACTTGGTAAAGTTCATGATGCCGTTGACCTATTTTGCTTCCAGCATGGCCAGGAAGCTCTATGTTCATGTCATCTGACCATAGCAAAGCCTGGAGTTTGTTCAACAGCATCTCATATGGACTAATAAGTTTGACTGTATCTTACTTAGGCCCATCACTCCATGAAGAGCATAGCCCATCACCAACACCTCACCAGCGAACTCGACTTTGGGCAGTCATTAATTCCAGGAGTAGCCGATCCTTCTGTGCTTTGGTGTGCCATCTCCATGTGTCAAGCTGCACTGAATATAAAGAAAGCACACTGGCTTCTTGCTGTTTTGCAAATAAAAACAGTGGGAAAAGAACACACACGGACAACTTTTTGATAGCACATTTTAAAATAAAACCTGATTCCTATACTAAATAAACAAGTGTTCATTGCTCTGATCTCATAAAAACAAATATAGGAAGTACAAAATAGCATCAGGGACGAAACACACCAATGGGTGTATTCATTATTTTATCAAAGATGGTTTAGGCTGAAAGAGCATTTCTTGTTTAATTCCTTACCTAAATGAGGTATCCGCCTAACATACACATATAGACAATTCAAAAACACATGGAAAGATAGTGCTGTACCTGTCTTTGAGTCTAGTCTACATCAGAAAAAGATCAAGAATCAAACCAACCACTTCAAGCCACAAGGGGAAGTAAAACGGCAGTACGTAAGCACTTAATAAAACAAAATCATTACCAAAAAAGGTACAATAAATACATGAGTCATGACTGCAGTTGTTTGTATCTAAAGATCCATTTTCAAGTTGTAGTGAGTACATAATCATAGAAAAGAATGCCCTGGACCTATTCGTTTGATATGTTAGCTCATGTTCGTCTGCGTAGTTTTACAGGTCCAGTACAGTTTCAGACAGAGTACAAGGTCAAATCTTAGAAAAAATTGAGAACAGTTGATTTCATAGTCTATAACCCTCAGTGGGTTAGTTTTTGAATGTTGCAGTGTTCCCTATAGGCTACTACATTAATGCTGGCAGTGCTTTCAACTGGGAAATGAGGCTTCTGGATCCTAACAACAACAACAACCAGTATTGGTCTATGTTATGGAGAGAAAATACCATTGAAAAGTTCTGGTCTATGTAAAATAGCCCCATCCACTGTTGAGTACAGTATCAACGTCCTCATCTCCACAAGTGGACGAAACTTACACACCGTTTTCCTCCAGAAGCCCCGTCTCCTGGGTTTTCACCCGTCGCGGTACTCTACATGGGCAGGGCTCAGTTGGAGCAGGGCCGTGCTGCGGAGCCTGCAGCGGAGGGCAGGGTGACCCGCTGCTCGTCCATGCGTTTGGCCTGGGACCTCGTGATGAGGCTGAAGAAGTCCTCGTCTGGGACGGTGGGGCCACGGGCCAGGGGAGGGGCGCAGCGCTGGTCATCCAGACGAGAACCCTGAGGGGAAGGAGGGTATAGGAGGTAAAAAAGTGGACGAAAAGGAAGACCTTTTCCCCCTTTCAATATAAAGTACTGAGATCTAGCACAACGTTTTGCTACATTGTGCTCTACTGAACACCACCCCAGTGAAAAGTTGAGTCTATTTAAACCTCACACCTGGCATTTGACAAGCATGTCGAAGAAGTCATCGTCAGGCTCCGTGTTGCCTGCGTTAGTCATCAGGTGGCTGAGGACAGCCTGGCTGCTGTGCCTGTTGAGCCGAAGGCCGGGCAAACTACCCCCAGCACCTCCACCTTCCTCTAACCGGCGACCCTGGGCACCAGACCCAGAGCCCAGGCCTGCTACTGCCTCGGACACTGCTGGAGGAGAGGGAGAGTGGTCAGAGCGAGAGATCAAGGTGATCACAGAGAAATGTTGATGTGTGTGTACTCACATTTCCTCATGGCTCTGGGTGGAGAGTCAGAGGAGCTGGTACTGACTGACAGACGGCTCTTCTCTTGTATGGAACAGCGCTGGTCGTCCATCCGGTTACTCTGGAAACGACTTAGCAGGTCAAAGAAGCCCTCGTCCCCGAGCATGTCTGGACTGGCCCTCTGAGTGAGACATATTTGAATCAGTGGAGGCTCCTCAGAGGAGAACCATCCTACTCTGAATTTCATAAAAAGCGAACCAAAAAATAAATGTATACAAGACTATACAAAATATATTCACGCCACCAAATAACTGATTAAACACGGAATATATTGAAGGTCTACAGTAGCCTCAACAGCACCCTCTTGGGTAATACCATGGTGTAGCCGGAGGACAGCTATTTTGAGTCTTCTAGCTACATAGACTTCAATACAAAACCTAGGAGGTTCTCACCCCCTTCCATAGACCTACACGGTCATTATGACGACCTACGGAAGACGTCCTCCAACCTAATCAGAGCTCTTGCAGCATGAACTGACATGTCCATTCAATCAAAGGATCAGAGAATGAATCTAGTACTGAAAGGATAAAATTAAGGAGCTAAAATTAAAGGAGAAGCAACAGAAAGAAAGAGAGAACAAGCTACAGTTGAAGTCAGAAGTTTACATACACCTTAGCCAAATACATTTAAACTCAGTTTCATAATTCCTGACATTTAGTCCTAGTAAAAATTCCCTGTCTTAGGTCAGTTAGGATCACCACTTTATTTTAAGAATGTGAAACATTAATAATGGTGACAACGATGTTGGCTGTGTAGCTGTTAGCGGTTATGGTATGACGGTTTGGCTTGGAGAGGTTATTGCGCCTGGTCACAGACCCGTGGAGGCTGCTGAGGGGAGGACGGCTCATGATAATGGCTGGAGCAGAGTAACTGGAATGGTCTCAAACACATGGAAACCATGTGTCTGATGTATTTGATACCATGTATTTGATACCATTCCACTCCGCTCCAGCCTTTATCAAGAGCCTGCCCTCCCCAATTAAGGTGACGCCAACCTCCTGTGTCAGACATTTTGTGTTTTACACTGAAGTCCACAAGCGAAGGGAAAAGGTGAGGAAAGCGTGTAGATGCGAGAAGGAATTATACAATGAGCAAAGTGTTAATGCTGTATGAGGCTGCTATTAAAATTAACTGTGTGCGCACGGGTGATCAGTATTCAGTATTGAATGTGCCAATGTCTGTCACCTTGATTACTCCAATTCGTCTCTCGACCTGTGTACCTACGTTATAAACTTTAATTTGTAGGCTAGGTTGTAGCAACCTCATGAAGGGTACAGGGAACATTTGAGTACCTAAACCCATTGCTGTTACATTGAACTGGGTGAATGAAATATGAATGACTGTCATCCAATATGCTGTAATAGAAATAAGGCACATAAAAAACAAAACATTTGTCCTCCCTGATCTTAAAACGGCATCAACCACCACCGATTTCAATACTTTATTCCAATCCACAACGAGATAAGTACAAGAGGTCACGTCAATCTCACGCTCTCTCTCGTGGGCACGCATGCATACACAGCCACAAACCCATAGAAAAGCACACGCTAGGCGGATACCTGAAACGCAGGTTTCCCTCTTACCTTCTGTGGTCCCTGTGCAGGATTCTGGGAGGTGTTACTGGTGTCCTGCAGGACTTTACTGGAGCCCACAGCCCTGGTCTTCTTCCCCCGCAGACGGCTGATGAAGAACAGCTTGGAGGAGCTCTTAGCCAGGGTGGGTTTAGACTGCTTGGTCAGGATGTCACTGGTCCACTTCTGAGCCTGGAGACAAGAGGGAGAGGACACACGTCAAAAACCAGACTTTATACAAATCACATCTAACTCCGGTGTCAAAATACACAAACAGTTAAGAGTTGTTATAAAGACAAAACAGTACATTTTAAAAAAGGTACCATGTGTAATTAATTTCACTCACTTCAGGTTAATAGTGCACTTTGAATTGCCACTAGGCCTAGGGAAGAGAGTCTCAGATTGCACATTTAAACCCAGTGACTTACATTGATCTTGTCGGGGGTGAGTTTCATGAGCTCCAGGTTTTCCATGCTGTTTCTCCGTCCCATCCGGGGCCTTGCTCCGTGCAGGTTGAGGTCCATGTCCTTGATGGGGTTCTCAAACAGGGTGGAGTTGTTGGTGCTGTAGCTCAGCCCCAGCACCATCTGCAGGTCTGACACGTTCATACGGGCCGTCAGCTCCCCGCTCCGGTCACCAGTCTGGAACACACACACACACACACACACACACACAACTGGGATTGACCATGCTGCATTTTCAGATCAACTCCTCTTTCTTTGATCAGGCTCTTGAAGGCTGTGTCCTGAACTGCATATCTATAGGGGATAAGGGAGGTGGTACCTCTTTGGAGATCTCCAGGTGTTTCTCAGCAAAGTGCATGGCCTGGTCATGGTTCCCCAGGGCGGTGTGAGCGTTCCCTAAACTCCAGCACGCCCGGCCCTCACCAATCCGGTCGTTGAGGTCCTGTGCTATGATCAGGTGTTTGAGGTGGTAGTCTATGGCCCTCTCGTAGTCCTGGAGGAGTGTGTAGGTGTTGCCCAGACTGTAACAGGCCTGAGCCTCTACAGCCCGGTCTTTCAGCTGTCTGGCCAGCTGCAGAGTCCTCCTGACAACCACAATACAACCACATTAGATCACTGGCTGTCATTCATAGTGACACACAAAGGCTACTCTGGTCCTGAAATTAAGTTCAGTATATGAATTCACACACACACACTAAATCGGTTTGCTAGCCCTCTTGACATTATAGTCCTTTGAGGTATAGCGGCTGCCATTTCTCTCCTGAAAACCCTACGGCCTCTTAACTGTGTGAAAACCTCCAGGGTCCAGACAGAAAGAAGAGTTGTTTTAACAGCTGGACTCCGAGACAGAGGGAGTGAACGTCATTGAGAGAAGATGAATGGCTGGGCTGGGGGTTTGGCTCACTTGTAATGCTCGGCTGCCACTTCAAATTCACCCAGGAATATATACGCGTTCCCCAGGTTGCAGTAGGCCCTTCTCTCTGCTGAGCGGTCACCAAACTCCTTGGCAATCTGGAGGCGCTGGGAAAACAAAACAAATGGATGAACACACACGGACACCGGCCCAGAAATGCACCCACCCACCCCAACACATTGGTATCGGAACAGCCAGCCAGCGACTCCACCCGCCCCAATACCTTGGTACCGGAACAGCCAGCCAGCGACTCCACCCGCCCCAACACCTTGGTACCGGAACAGCCAGCCAGCGACTACGGAACAGCCAGCCAGCGACTCTACCCGCCCAAACACCTTGGTATCGGAACAGCTAGCCAGCGACTACACCCGCCCCAACACCTTGGTATCGGAACAGCCAGCCAGCGACTCTACCCACCCCAACACCTTGGTACCGGAACAGCCAGCCAGCGACTACACCCGCCCCAACACCTTGGTACCGGAACAGCCAGCCAGCGACTCTACCCACCCCAACACCTTGGTACGGAACAGCCAGCCAGCGACTACACCCGCCCCAACACCTTGGTACCGGAACAGCCAGCCAGCGACTCTACCCACCCCAACACCTTGGTACGGAACAGCCAGCCAGCGACTCTACCCACCCCAACACCTTGGTACCGGAACAGCCAGCCAGCGACTACACCCGCCCCAACACCTTGGTACCGGAACAGCCAGCCAGCGACTCTACCCACCCCAACACCTTGGTACGGAACAGCCAGCCAGCGACTACACCCGCCCCAACACCTTGGTACGGAACAGCCAGCCAGCGACTCTACCCACCCCAACACCTTGGTACGGAACAGCCAGCCAGCGACTACACCCGCCCCAACACCTTGGTACCGGAACAGCCAGCCAGCGACTCTACCCACCCCAACACCTTGGTACGGAACAGCCAGCCAGCGACTACACCCGCCCCAACACCTTGGTACGGAACAGCCAGCCAGCGACTCTACCCACCCCAACACCTTGGTACGGAACAGCCAGCCAGCGACTCTAGTCTTCCATTATGTGGCGTTTACCTACAGTCTTTCTGTTGACTGTACTGAGCCATACAGGACACTAGAATTAACTACAGAGAACCATTGAAAAAGGAAATCTGACAAAAGACTTAACTGGATTTAAATCAAACTTGCCATTTTCAATGTTTATGCAGTTGCTTTGTGTACAAGCTATTATTAATCATCCAGTGAAGTGAGTTTAACTGGTATTTCTACTATAGAACGCAAAACCACTATTCCATAATGTCATAGGATATACATTTTGCATTTTATATGCTACAACAGTGCAGTTTTTTATTGAATCGAGAAGTAAATGTCACGCTATAAACTTTGATAAGATTTTCATTACCTGTTCATGTGATGCCACTGCATTCTGGAAGTTTCCTAACAGGTAGTGTGTGTTGCCAAGGTTACCATATGTTCTGCCCTGGGCGGCCGGGTCTCCAAGCTCCTTCACTATGGATAAGTTTGCTCTGAATATAGACAAACCATTGAATGAATGATGGACAACAAAGTCAAGGTTTTGGAGTGGCCATCACAAAGCCCTGACCTCAATCCTACAGAAAATGTGTGGGCAGAACTGAAAAAGCATGTGCGAGCAAGGAGGCCTACAAACCTGACTGTTACACCAGCTCTGTCAGGAGGAATGGGCCAAAATGTACCCAACTTATTGTGGGAAGCATGTGGAAGGTTACCCGAAACGTTTGAACCAAGTTAAACAATTTAAAGGCAATGCTAACAAATACTATTTGAGTGTATGTAAACTACTGACTCACTGGGAAGTTTGGACACACCTACTGATTTAACGGTTTAATAGTGAGGACAAATACTATTTCAGTGTATGTAAACTACTGACTCACTGGGAAGTTTGGACACACCTACTGATTTAACGGTTTAATAGTGAGGACAAATACTATTTCAGTGTATGTAAACTACTGACTCACTGGGAAGTTTGGACACACCTACTGATTTAACGGTTTAATAGTGAGGACAAATACTATTTGAGTGTATGTAAACTACTGACTCACTGGGAAGTTTGGACACACCTACTGATTTAACGGTTTAATAGTGAGGACAAATACTATTTCAGTGTATGTAAACTACTGACTCACTGGGAAGTTTGGACACACCTACTGATTTAACGGTTTAATAGTGAGGACAAATACTATTTCAGTGTATGTAAACTACTGACTCACTGGGAAGTTTGGACACACCTACTGATTTAACGGTTTAATAGTGAGGACAAATACTATTTCAGTGTATGTAAACTACTGACTCACTGGGAAGTTTGGACACACCTACTGATTTAACGGTTTAATAGTGAGGACATCAACACTATGAAATAACATATGGAATCATGTAGTGACCCAAAAAGTTACATATTTGACACACCTACTGATTTAACGGTTTAATAGTGAGGACATCAACACTATGAAATAACATATGGAATCATGTAGTGACCCAAAAAGTTACATATTTGACACACCTACTGATTTAACGGTTTAATAGTGAGGACATCAACACTATGAAATAACATATGGAATCATGTAGTGACCCAAAAAGTTACATATTTGTAAAGTAGCCACCCTTTGCCTTGATGACAGTTTTGCACACTCTTGACATTCTCTCAACAAGCTTCATGAGGTAGTCACCTGGAATGCATTTTAATTAACAGGTGTGCCTTGTTATTTAAAAAAAAATGTCTTTCCTTCTTAATGCATTTGAGCCAATCAGTTGAGTTGTGACAAGGTAGGAGTGGTATACAGAAGATAGGGCTATTTGGTTAAAGACCATGTCCATATTATGGCAAGAACAGCTCAAATAAGCAAAGAGAAACGACAGTCCATCATTACTTTAAGACATGAAGGTCAGTCAATCCTGAACATTTCAAGAACTTTGAAAGTTTTTTCCAAGTGCAGTCGCAAAAACCATCACCAGCGCTATGATGAAACCGGCTCATGAGGGCCGCCACAGGAAAGTAAGACCCAGAGTTACCTCTGCTGCAGAGGAGAAGTTCATTAGTTACCAACCTCAGAAATCTGCAATTAACTGCACCTCAGAAAGCAGCCCAAATAAATGCAGCAAAGTTCAAGTAACAGACACATCTCAACATCAACTGTTTAGAGGAGACTGTGTGAATCAGGCCTTCATGGTCAAATTGCTGCTATGAAACCAAAGGACACCAATAAGAGACTTGCTTGAGTCAAGAAACAAAAGCAATTTACATTAGACTGGTGGAAATCTGTCCTTTGGTCAAACACAGCATTCTGCAGCGATACGTCATCCCATCTGGTTTGCGCTTAGTGAGACTATCCTTTATTTTTCAACAGAACAATGACCCAAAACACACCTCCAGGCTGTTTAAGGGTTTTTTGACCAAGGAGGGTGATGGAGTGCTGGAGCCTACATAAATCACCTGACCTCAACCCAATTGAGATGGTTTGGGATGAGTTGGACCACAGAGTGAAGGAAAAGCAGCCAACAAAAGGTTCAGCATATGTAGGGACTCCTTCAAGACTGTTGGAAAAGCATTCCTCATGAAACAGTCAAGGCAAAGGGAGGCTACTTTGAAGAATATAAAATATATTTATTTGTTTAACACTTTTTTTGGTTACTACATGATTCCATATGTGTTATTTCATCATTTCGACAGCTTCACTATTTTTCTACAATGTAGAAAATAATACATATAAAGAAAAACCACTGAATGAGTAGGTCCAAACTTTTGACTGATACTGTATGTACATTTACTCTATGGTATCTGACTTACAAGATGCAAAATGTACCGAACACACATGAATGCAATGCTTGCACACAAACACACCAACTTACTGGTAATATTCTGCTGCTTTCCTAAGTGCAGTAGTGACCTCCTCGGGGAACTCTCCTGGCTCCGCCCCGCTCCAGCAGATGCTCTTTCCTTTTGCATGATACACGTTCCCAAAGTTATACAGCGCCCTCGCCTGTCCCACCTAACAGATACCAAAAAAAAAAGAAAAAAGAAACAGGGCCAATGTCAACTCCACAACAGGGAAAAAAGCATTTAAACACCAGAATAAACAGCTAATTAGTTTCAGGAGGCCTAATAACCATCATTCATGAATCAATCTCACCTTGTCATTCAGGACCATGGCAATGTCTAAGTGCCTCTGACAGCAGACCACAGCCTCATCAAACCTACCCAACACCTTCAATGTGTTGCCTAGGTTACCGCTGGATTTAGCTTCTCCCATCTGGTCCCCGATGGTCCTGAGAATGGGATTTTATTAAAACAGAAAAACGCACACATGATCTTGCACAATAAAAGGTTAAATTAAACAAATTAAAAGGGTTATAGCAGTCTTACCCATTATATATTTCTGATAGGATAATGATTCATTGTCACATGTGGACCAGAATGAGTCTCTCTCTCTCCAACACCTATTGTTTCTGCAGTGAGGATTCACCATCTTCATCGTACATTTCATCATTTATCTGCAGATTATCAGCAAAAAGCCTACCAATATGAAAACTAGGGAGCCAAATGAACAGCTCTCACCAATGCGATTCGGTAGGCTACACTGAAACGTCACTCTCTGGCAAGTCACGACATGGGCTTTGATATCCTAAGGAAATACAAGCGAGATCTATGGTTTACTTGTCCCGGTGCGATGCCATGGACTTATAACTACGGTGTAGGATTTATGAATGGCAAAGGGATATAGGAGATTGACTTTATTCAGTTAATTTGAGACATTTGATAACTAATCAACACATGCTGTTCGGTTGTCAATCAAAGCACCGTAAATAGCCTACGCGCCTTGGCTCTATAGCTGGCTACAGGAAATAATTAGGCTAGATTAAGTGGATTTCGACTCATTGTCACAATTTACATTACATGGGATGTGCAGATTCACACAGAGACGATTGAAGGAGCATCATGTGCCCTCCATCCTCCGTGTACATGTTTTGGATTGCAACCAACCACAGCGCCCACAAATCACACGGGAGAGACAGCATACTGTCAAACTAGCAGTGTTTTTCTGTCATCGCTCACCATGTGACTGACATGCACCTGTCCTATCAATGGATCGCTATTAGATTCATATTGGTTATTCTAGCCGAGGAGGGCTAGACTGACTATTGGGACTACCAAATTGAAACGTTTAAACAAAAAGTAGCAAGTGGTCAAAATATATTTTGGTGGGACAAATATAAAAGAGGAAGTAGCAATCAAACATCGATACATAACCATAACAGCTGCTAGTTGACTACATTTACCGTCAGCAGTAAAGTAGTCTATATCGAAGATGTTTATCTAAGCGTTTTGCAAAAATCGTGGGCGTATTTATAAATACGACGGCCAGCGCATAGGGAAAACACTATAGACATAGGAGTTGTGTGGTGAGGTCATGTTGACAAGAGGGGACAATGGTCCTACTCTGAGAAACATTAAGACTATGAGCCCTGGGTCACAGGTGTGTTCCTTCCTACCTGGTCAAGGTGTGTTCCTTCCTACCTGGTCAAGGTGTGTTCCTTCCTACCTGGTCAAGGTGTGTTCCTTCCTACCTGGTCAAGGTGTGTTCCTTCCTACCTGGTCAAGGTGTGTTCCTTCCTACCTGGTCAAGGTGTGTTCCTTCCTACCTGGTCAAGGTGTGTTCCTTCCTACCTGGTCATGGTGTGTTCCTTCCTACCTGGTCAAGGTGTGTTCCTTCCTACCTGGTCAAGGTGTGTTCCTTCCTACCTGGTCATGGTGTGTTCCTTCCTACCTGGTCATGGTGTGTTCCTTCCTACCTGGTCATGGTGTGTTCCTTCCTACCTGGTCATGGTGTGTTCCTTCCTACCTGGTCATGGTGTGTTCCTTCCTACCTGGTCATGGTGTGTTCCTTCCTACCTGGTCATGGTGTGTTCCTTCCTACCTGGTCATGGTGTGTTCCTTCCTACCTGGTCATGGTGTGTTCCTTCCTACCTGGTCAAGGTGAGGTCGTGGTGGTGGAACTCCAACGCCTTGGCGTAGTCGTGCAGATGGAAGTATGCATTGCCCAGCTGGCTGTAAATGGCACTCAGCACCTGCAGGTCCTCTGTGCCAACCTGGATGGCTGTTTCGAAGAAAGACACTCCAGCGTGGTAGTCACCCACTTTACAGAGCCGCTCACCCTCCAGGGCCAGCTCCAGGCAGGATGCATCCATCCTACAAGAGGCAGCAGAAGGGGTTTAGGTAGAAGATCGGAACAGAGGTCTCTTGTTGATCCAAGATGCTCAGTAGGCACAGACAGGAGAAGTTGTTTTGGACCAGAACATTCTCTTGCCCCTTCCACTAACACTCAAAAGAACTACAAGTGTATCTAGTCTTAACATTCCAATGTGGCCACAGTTTGAATAAACTAGAAACCAAAATTTAGATGGGTTTTCCCCATCTCAAAACCCAGGACTAGCATCCCTCTCACTCCATCAGACTGAATGTTTGTTTGGCTACTTCCTTCCACCTGAGAAAAACAGCCTTGGTTTATCAGTGGGTTTGTTGTGGTAGGACGGATCGATCTACGTGGTCTCTACAGTACAATACACAGATCTCTCCGACTGCTCTTCTGAAGACTAGGCTATTCAGTGGGCTTCAATGTTTCCAGAACATTCAGACAAATGTATTGTCTGCTGTGTAGAATGGGGATTGTGCAAGCTGGTGACAATTAAATTTCTATCTGAAACGTTCTGGATGTTTGAGCCTACTCCTGGTCACTTTAACCCCAGATAGGGTCAGAGAGGAGTATCCACAAGGGATTATTCACAGGGATGGGTGGATTAACAGATTAGTCACTTTCATGCAACCTGGCTTCGATTGTTACACCCTTGTTGACATCTTTTTGTGTTTTACAGCAAAAGCACCCACCACTTTGTTGAAGAGGAGATGACCTGTGTTCATGCATGCACGTTTGACTTCAGGTACTCTATTAAATCAAGTGCCCACCCAGTTTTTTTTTTTGAAAGCCCTCAAAAGAATATTGGCATTAGACATAGCCTACTAAAAGACATGTTATGCATTATAAAACATCATATACACTGGAACAGAAATATAAATGCAACATGTAAAGTGTTGGTCCCATTTTTCATGAGCTAAAATAAAAGATTGGAGTATTTGTCTGTAATAAATCCCTTCTGTGGGGAAAAACGTATTCTGATTGGCTGGGCCTGGGGGGGGGGGCACCCCCGCCCAGTATGTGAAATCCATATGTTATTAAAAACGACTGATTTTCATCTATGAACTGTAACTCAGTCAAATCTGTCATTTTTGCATGTTACATTCAGCAAAATATATCAACAGGTATGTTTACTGTATAGATTTGTTTTTTTTACTTTAGTCATCTCCAATTACAGACTATAAACAACGTTACATCTTGCAGACGAAATGACAATAAATTGTACTCCACATACTGGATCGAGGTTGCTTTGTTTATTTTAACACACTTAGACCCTACCTGGGTTTCTTTCTCCTTCACAACAGCATCACATGACACATATCTAAAGAGGCTTCCACTGGGTTGGTTTGAAAGAGGATTCCTGTGCAGCAACACACTGAACGGTCCAGAGCTAGCCTAAACTCTTTACAGATTCGGACACAGGCCTAGGTAGCCTATTCTTTTCAATGTCTCACTGAGCTACTTTCACCAAAGATGTTTTATCCACCCCCCACAAACTAGAAATTCCCCCTAACGTCATCAACGAACCAAATCAATTCAAATCAAATCTTATTGGTCACATACACATGGTTAGCAGATGTTAACGCAAGTGTAGCGAAATGCTTGTGCTTCTCGTTCCGACAGTGCAGTAATATCTAACAAGTAATCTAATAATTCCCCAACAACTACCTAATACACACAAATCTGAAGGGGTGAATGAGAATATGTATACAAGTATATGGATGAGCGGCATAGGCAAGGTGCAGTAGATGGTATATAAACTCAGCAAATAAATACAATTTCCTCACTGTCAACTCTGTTTATTTTCAGGAAACTTAACATGTGTAAATATTTGTATGAACATAAGATTCAGATATAAACTGAACAAGTTCTACAGACATGTGGAATAATGCATCCCTGAAGGGGGGGGGGGGGGGGTCAAAAATCAAGTAACAGTCAATGCAGCTGGGGGCCACACCAGTTACTAAGTACTGCAGTGTACCTCATGGAATGCACCAGATTTGCGCCATTTTTGCTGTGAGATGTTACCCCATTCTTCCACCAATTATAGGGGGGTGGGGGGGTAGCCCTCACCCTCCGATCCAACAGGTCCCAGACGTGAGATCCGGGCTCTTCGCTGGCCATGGCAGAACTCTGACATTCCTGTCTTGTAGGAAATCGCACACAGAACGAGCAGTATGGCTGGTGGCATTGTCATGCTGGAGGGTCATGTCAGGATGAGCCTACAGAAAGGGTACCACATGGAGGGAGAAGGATGACTTCCCTGCAACGCACAGCGTCGAGATAGCTTGTTGTTATTGCAGGCACAGTCTGATGATGCTGTGACACACCGCCCAAGAACATGACAGACCCTCCACCTCGATCCCGCTCCAGAGTACAGGCCTCGGTGTAACGCTCGTTCCTTCGACATTAAACACGAATCCGACCATCAACCCCGGTGAGACAAAACCGCGACTCGTCAGTGAAGAGCACTTTTTGCCAGTCCTGTCTGGTCCAGCGACGGTGGGTTTGTGCCCAAAGGCGAAGTTGTTGCCGGTGATGTCTGGTAAGGACCTGCCTTACAACAGGCTTACATCTCTCCAGCATCTCTCAGGCTGTTACGGACAGTCTGAGCACTGATGGAGGGATTGTGTGTTCCGGTGTAACTCGGGCAGTTGTTGTTGCCATCCTGTACCTGTCCCGCAGGTGTGATGTTCGGATGTACCGATCCTGCGCAGGTGTTGTTACACGTGGTCTCCCACATGTCCACCCTGTCTCCCTGTAGCGCTGTCTTAGGCATCTCACAGCACAGACATTGCAATGTATTGCCCTGGCCACATCTGCAGTCCTCATGCCTCCTTGCAGCATGCCTAAGGCAGGTTCTTGCAGATGAGCAGGGATCCTGGGTATCTTTGTGTTTTTCAGAGTCCGTAGAAAGGCCTCTTTAGTGTCCTAAGTTTTCATAACTGACCTTAATTGCCTACAGTCTGTAAGCTGTTAGTGTCTTAACAACCGTTCCACATGTGCATGTTCCTTCATTGTTTACGGTTCATTGAACAAGCATGGGAAATCGTGTTTAAATCATTTACAATGAAGATCATAAGTTATTTGAATTTTTACGAATTATCTTTGAAAGACAGGGTCCTTTCTTTTTTTGCTGAGTTTACATGTGATATGAGTAAAATATGTAAGATATGTAAACATGATTAGTGGCATTATTTAAAGTGGCGTTGTTTAAAGTGACTAGAGATCCATTTATTAAAGTGGCCATTGATTGGGTCTCAATTTAGGCAGCAGCATCTTGAGTTAGTGATTGTTGTTTAGCAGTCTGATGGCCTTGAGATAGAAGCTGTTTTTCAGTCTCTTGGTCCCAGCTTTGATCCACCTGTACTGATCTCGCCTTCTGAATGGTAGCGGTGTGAACAGGCAGTGGCTCAGGTGGTTGTTGCCCTTGATTTTTTTGGCCTTCCTGTGACATTGGGCGATGTAGGTGTCATGCAGGGCAGGTAGTTCAGGGCAGGTAGTGCCCACAGCGATGCGTTGTGCAGACCGCACCATCTGGAGAGCCCTGAGGTGTAGGACAGTGCAGTTGTCGTACCAGGCTGTGATAGAGCCTGACAGGATGCTCTCGATTGTGCATCTGTAAAAGTTTGTCAGGGTTTTGGGTGACAAGCCAAATTTCTTCAGCCTCCTGAGGTTGAAGAGGCACTGTTGCACCTTCACCAAAGGCGTGGGTGGACCATTTCAGTTTGTCTGTGATGTGTACGCAGAGGAACTTAACTTTCCACCTTCTCCACTGCTGTCCCTTGGATGTGGATAGGGAGGTGCTCCCTCATCTTTGTTTTGTTGACGGTGAGTGAGAGGTTGTTTTCCTGACACCACACTCCAAGTGCCCTCACCTCCTCCCTGTAGGCTGTCTCGTCGTTGTTAGTAATCAAGCCCACTACCGTTGTGTCATCTGCAAACTTCATGATTGAGTTGGAGGTGTGCATGGCCACGCAGTCGTGGGTGGACAGGGAGTACAGGAGGGGGCTGAGCACGCACACTTGTGGAACCCCAGTGTTGAGGGCAGCCAGTCAAAGTCCAGGACCCAATTGCACAGCGTGGGGTTGAGAACCAGGGCCTCCAGCTTGCTGACGAGCTTGGAGGTAACTATGGTGTTGAATGCTGGAGGTGTAGAACAGCATTCTTACATAGGTGTTCCTTTTGTCCAGATGTGATAGGGCAGTGTACAGTGTGATGGCAATTGCGTTGTCCATGGACCTGTTGGGGCGTTATGCAAACTGAAGTGGGTCTAGGGTGGCAGGTAAGGTAGAGGTGATATGATCCTTAGCTAGCCTCTCAAAGCACTTCATGATGACAGAAGTGAGTGCTACGGGGCGGTGGTCATTTAGTTCAGTTCTTTTTGCCTTCTTGGGTACAGGAACAATGGAAGCCATCTTGAAGCATGTTGGGCAACAGACTGGGATAGGGAGCGATTGAATATATCCGTAAAACACACCAGCCAGCTGGTCTGAACATGCTCTGAGGACACGTCTGGGCCAGCAGCCTTGCGAGGGTTAACATCTTGAAATGTTTTACTCACGTCGGCCACAGAGAGGGGGGGGTGGGGGGCAGTCCTTGTTAGTGGGCCGCGACGGTGGCACTGTATTATCCTCAAAGCGGGCAAAGAAGGTGTTTAGTTTGTCTGGAAGCATGATGGTGTCCGTGACGTGGCAGGTTCTTTTTCTAGTCTGATTTCCTGTAGACCTTGCAACTCCACCTTGTCCCTGTACCGGCATTTCGCTTGTTTGATGGGGAGGAGGGATTTCGCTTGTTTGATTGGAGGGAATAACTACATTGGGAATATGGCTGAATATAAACAGACCTCTTTCTATGGTTAAATGTGGTGGTTAGCGCTTTCAGTTGTGTGTGAATGCCGCCATCCATCCATGGTTTCTGGTTAGGGTAGGTTTTAATATTCACAGTGGTTACATCATCTCCAATGCACTTCTTTATAAACTCACTGAGTCAGCGTATAGGTTTATGTTGATCTCTGTGGCTAACCAGAACATATTCCAGTCCACGTGATCAAAACAATCTTGAAGCGTGGTTTCCGATTGGTCAGACCAGCGTTGAGTTGTTATCGTCACTGGTACGTCCTGTTTGAGTTCCTGCCTATAAGACGGCAGGAGCAAGATGGCATCTTGATCGGATTTGCTGAAGGGAGGGCGGGGGAGGTCTTTGTGTGCATTGCGGAAGGTAGAGTAGCAGTGTGCCAGTGTATTACCCCTGTGTGTAGTGCAATCAATATGCTGATAGAATTTAGCTAGTCTTGTTCTCAAATTTGCTTTGTTAAAATCCCCAGCTACAACAAATGCAGCCTCGGGATATATGGTTTCCAGTTTACATAGAGTCCAGTGAAGTTCCTTGAGGGACATCTTGGTGTCTGTTTGAGGGGGAATGTACACAGCTGTGACTATCTGACGAGAATTATCTTGGTAGGTAAAATGGCCAGCATTTGATTGTAAGGAATTCTAGGTTGGGTGAGCAGAAGGACTTGAGTTCCTGTATGTTATGATTACACCATGATTAGTTAATCATGAAGCATACACCCCCGCGCTTCCGCTTCCCAGAGAGGTGTTTATCTGTCGGCGCGATGCACGGAGAAGCCCAGTGGCTGAACAGATTCTGACAACAAATCCCGAGAGAGCCATGTTTCCGTGAAACAGAGAATGTTACAATCTCTGAGGTCTCTCTGGAAGGCAACCCTTGCTCAAATGTTGTCTATCTTGTTGTCAAGAGACCATAACACTCTCCGCCAATGTCCACTCGGGAGCGGTGGGCAATGTGCTCTTCTACGGAGCCTGACCCAGAGGCCACTCAGTCTGCGGCGCCGTTGTTTTAGGTTGGCTACTGGGATTACATCCATTGTCCTGGGTGGTGGTCCGAACAGAAGACTCGCTTCGGGAAAGTCGTATTCCTGGTCGTAGCGTTGGTAGTTGACGGTACTCTTATTTCCAATAGTTCTTCCCGGCTGTATGTAATAAGACTTAAGATTTCCTGGGGTAACAGTGTAAGGAATAATACATAAACAACAAAATACTGCATAGTTTCCTAAAGACTCGAAGCAAGGCGACCATCTCTGTCGGCGCCATTACCATCTGTCCTGAGAGTCCTTTAGGTGCCTTTTTGGCTACTGGGATTAGATCCATTGTCCTGGGTGGTGGTCCACACAAAAGATCCGCTTTGGGAAGTCGTAATCCTGGTCGTAATGTTGGTACTGTAAGTAAGTTGACGTCGCTCTAATATCCAATAGTTTGAGCATCTGTCGGCGCCATCTTGCAGTAACCATTGTTTTTTTTGCATGCCACACAATTACGGTCAACCAGTAAATATATCCATGATATTGCTACAGTATTAGCCTAACCCTAAACATAGGACAGAGGTTTAACATCTCAGCATTATCAGACAAGATCTCTCTCGCCTCTGGCCTTGTCACCTGGGATTACTACAGTTGGCCCGGCAGTGATTAGAAAGGCCCTGCTTATAGAGCTACTGGGCAGAATTAGAATTAGAGAGCTTTGTTAAAGGTGTCTAGTCAGATTCAGGTGGCCGAGAGGTTTATTCAATTTAAAGCGTACAAGGTTTGATTAGGAGTGAGATACATTCTTGCTTAATTCAACACTAAAATGTAAGCCTGCCATAATTGTCAATGTGCAAATGCAATTTAATGGTTGACCAGAAAAATGCTAAAATTCTATACGCAGGGATGAACATGGTTGAAAATCCAACGATGGTGCCTTCTACCAAACAAATGTCTTCCACTCCTTTCAAAGAAGTTGAATAAACCAATTTTAAAACTGCAAATCATGAATGTTTGAGGGGATTGTTAAATATTGATATATAATCACATACCAGTCAAAAGTTAACTGCTCTTAAAACGCTAGTAAAACCAAATGCATGCTTTTCAACCGCTCGCTGCCTGCACCCGCACGCCTGACCAGCATCACCACCATGGATGGTTCCGACCTTGAATATGTGGACATCTATAAGTACCTAGGTGTCTGGCTAGACTGTAAACTCTCCTTCCAGAATCATATCAAACATCTCCAATCGAAAATCAAGTCAAGAGTCGGCTTTCTATTCCGCAACAAAGCCTCCTTCACTCACGCCGCCAAACTTACCCTAGTAAAACTGACTATCCTACCGATCCTCGACTTCGGCGATGTCATCTACAAAATTGCTTCCAACACTCTACTCAGCAAACTGGATGCAGTTTATCACAGTGCCATCCATTTTGTCACTGAAGCACCTTATACCACCCACCACTGCGACTTGTATGCTCTAGTCGGCTGGCCCTCGCTACATATTCGTCGCCAGACCCACTGGCTCCAGGTCATCTACAAGTCCATGCTAGGTAAAGCTCCGCCTTATCTCAGTTCACTGGTCACGATGGCAACACCCATCCGTAGCACGCGCTCCAGCAGGTGTATCTCACTGATCATCCCTAAAGCCAACACCTCATTTGGCCGCCTTTCATTCCAGTTCTCTGCTGCCTGTGACTGGAACGAATTGCAAAAATCGCTGAAGTTGGAGACTTTTATCTCCCTTACCAACTTCAAACATCTGCTATCTGAGCAGCTAACCGATCGCTGCAGCTGTACATAGTCTATCGGTAAATAGCCCACCCATTTTTACCTACCTCATCCCCAAACTGTTTTTATTTATTTACTTTTCTGCTCTTTTGCACACCAATATCTCTACATGACCATCTGATAATTTATCACTCCACTGTTAATCTGTAATTATTCGCCTACCTCCTCATGCCTTTTGCACACAATGTATATAGACTCCCCTTTCTTTTCCTACTGTGTTATTGACTTGTTAATTGTTTACTCCATGTGTAACTCTGTTCACACTGCTATGCTTTATCTTGGCCAGGTCGCAGTTGCAAATGAGAACTTGTTCTCAACTAGCCTACCTGGTTAAATAAAATTTAAAAAAAAGTTAGGACACACCTACTCATTCAAGTGTTTTAATTTTTTTCTACATGTACTACATAAAAACTATGAAATAACACATATGGAATCCTGTAGTAACCAAAAAAGTGTTAAACAAATCAAAGATTATATTTTAGATTCCTCAAAGTAGCCACTCTTTGCCTTGAGGACAGCTTTGCACACTTTTGGCATTCTCTCAAGCAGCTTCATCTGGAACACTTTTCCAACAGTCTTGAAGGAGTTCCCAGATATGCTGAGCACTTGTTGGCTGCTTTTCCTTCACTCTGCAGTCCAACTCATCCCAAACCTCAATTGGGTTGAGGTCAGGTGATTGTGGAGGCCTTGGTCAAATAGCACTTACACAGCCTGGAGGTGTATGGAGTCATTGTTCTGTTGAAAAACAAATGATAGTGCAAACCCGATGGGATGCTGTATCGCTGCAAAATGCTGTGGTAGCCATGCTGGCTTACAAAGACACGGCGGTTGGAACCAAAAATCCTAAATTTGGACTCATTAGACCAAAAGGACAGATTTCTACCGGTCTAATGTCCATTGCTCATGTTTCTTGGCCCTAGCAAATCTCTTGTTCCGATTGGTGTTCTTTAGTAGTGGATTCTTTGCAGCAATTCAACAGTGGTGTAGAAAGAACTCAATTGTCATACTTGAGTAAAAGTAAAGATACCTTCATAGAAAATGACTCAAGTAAGTCACCTAGTAAAATACTACTTGAATAAAAGTATTTGGTTTTTAAAAAAATACTTAAGTATCAAAAAGTAAATGAATCGCTAAAATGTACCTAGGTATCAAAAGTATCATTCATTTCAAATTCCTTCTATTAAGCAAACCAGAGAGCATCATTTTATCTTTTTTATTGATGGATAGCAAGGGATGTAAACTGGTGAGGGCCCAAAAAAGTTGACACTTTTTTTGCACTGAAACATGCAAAAAAAAAAAAACCTGCTAGGGAGAAATGCGGGTTAACTATTTAAACAAAGAATATGATCTACATGATCAGGCTCTGTATGTAAAATAAAAAGTGTTTCATGTGAACCTAACCCACACCCCAAAAAATGTTTTTATTAAAGCAATCCAATGTAAAGTCTAGGCAATATTTGTTGCCTAGACTTTCCTGTAAATGACACTCAAGGCTTGAGGGAAAAAAAGCAATACACTCCATTGCAGTTAGCCATGACAGCCTTCTAAATATTGCCCTCCGGAAAAAAACATCTAAAGTAGAAATAGAATGAAACAAGCATTCTATTTTTGCTCTATTATAATGGCCACTATAGTAGACATCGATCAAGTGCACATGGCTACATGCATGCAAAAATAATGTTCACTGAGTAAAAATTTTAATAATCCCCCCTCATTCACACACACGTTACTGTCAAGTTCAACAAGCAAAATCTTTTGGCTACACTGTACATTACTACAGTTGTACACTTTCTGCCTGTGGACATCTGTTCTACAATGTGCCAGCAGAGCATGATACCCTTTGTTGGCATAATTGATCTCTTACAGGCAGAGAGTACACATGGCATACCCCTTTTAATGCACTGTATTGAAAAAGTGAGAAAGAGAAAGTGTGTGGTGTTCCTTTCACCTCAATTGTGGCATCCAGGCTTAAGCCAGGACCAGCTACACTTGGTTGCTGAATGCACTTAAAACGTCTTAGGGCTAGGCGTCCCGTCAGCAGGACAACCGTCGACAATTTCCGGTGAAATTGGAGTGCGCGCAATATTCAAGTAAACAATCTGGAAAATTATGGATATTAAACATCTAGGTACATACAAGTGTCTTATATCTGCTAAAAGCTTACATTCTTGTTAATCTAACTGCATTGTCCGATTTACAATGCACTTTACAGAGAGAGCATGCCATGTGATTGTTTGAGGACGGCACCCCACAACATATTTTCAACCAGCAGGCTTCATAAAATCACAAATAGCAATTAAATAAATCACTTACTTTTTGAAAATCTTCCTCTGATTTGCAATCCAAAGCGTCCCAGCTACAACATACATGGTCCTTAGGTTAGAGAAAATCCTTCTTTATATCCCAAAAAGTCTTTAGTTGGCACCATCGATTTGAGTTCAACATGCAGACAAAGGAATCCAAAAAGCTACCGCTAAAGTTTGTTAAAATAAGTCAAACTACATGTCGATTCAATCCTCAGGTACCCTAAAATGTAATTAAACTATAATATTTCATACAGAAAGAAGTATGTTCAATAGAAAAGTAAAATTAGCAAGTGCGCGTTCTCTTCGTCGCCGATTTCCAACTCCCTGTACCAAAACTAAAAATTCGTACTAGTTTTGGAAGAAACCAGCTTGAAACCTTAAAACAAAGAGTGTTGACATCTAGTTGAAGCCATAGGAATTGCAATCTGGGAGCTGGAATTGCATAGGACCCATAGCTTGGAAGAGCTATGGAAAAGCATGAGATTTCAAAATAAAATAAAAATATCCAGTTGGTTTTTCATTGGATTGTCTCCTACCATATCAATTGTGTTAGTCTCATATTATTTTTTATATTTCTACAAACTTCAAAGTGTTTTCTATCCAATGGTACCAACTATATGCATATTCTGGCTTCTGGGCCTGAGTAACAGGCAGTTTACTTTGGGCACGTCAGTCAGGCGGACCCTAGCCCTAACAAGATTATTATCACGCAACGCCTCATTTTCACCCAATTCTCTCATTCTGAAAATTAACCACATACCTTAGAGGGAAAACATTAGTTCACAGAGAGTAGTGCGTTCGCTAGTTAACATTTCACACAGATTGCTTACTGGACCCTGGCAACTAACGCATTATAACTTGAACGGCAAGGAGTCGTATACCAGTTAATACTATAGCGAATTGGTTAGGTTACTAACATTAACTCATCTGATCTTGTAACATTAGCTATCTAATGTTAGCTGTCTGACTTTACTAACCAGCTAATTTTCACACCATGAACTAAATTATTTGATCAATTAAGTTGGCCAGTGTTGCTCAACATTTCTGGCTAACTAATGGAGAATTCAATTTGCCAGCAAGATACTTAACAATGCTAACAATACTTGTTCCATCACACTGTCTCCCTCACCTCAAACTTTCCAAATGCCAGTTGTTTTTCGGTTACAGCTCATGAAGTACGCTTCATCACATTACCACCCCCGTCTCGGTGGTCAGGCTTCTCACCTACCTCTTCTTTATCGTCCAGGGGACGTGCTGCTGTAACTGACAAACTGCCTTTCTACTCTCTGCCGTCTTTCCAGGGCGCACGCACGCTAATGCTGTAACTAGCAAATTGGTTGTCTCTTCTCTCTTCAGTCATGTGCTGCAATCTATTGTTATGTGAACGACTGGCTGAGCCTCGGATACAGCCAGTATTGTTCCAAACGCGCATCACTCGTAGTAGTGAACCAACCCGCCCCCCATACTTTTCTCATCGGATCTACACGAAATCACGTAGGTCACCTATTTTGGATTCAAAACAGTGAATTTCGCCAAAAGGTGACTAGTTTGCATCCCTGTCCAACACTCAGACATAATTTATAAACAAAGCATGTGTTTAGTGAATCCACCAGATCAGAGGCAGTTGGGATGACCAGGGATGTTCTCTTGATAAGTGTGTGAATTACTTTTGGGTGTCAGGGAAAATGTATGAAGTAAAAATTGGCAAAAATGTAAAAGTACATATACCCCAGTACTTTAAATTATTTTTACTTAGCTACTTTACACCACTGCAATTCGACCATGAAGGTCTGATTCATGCAGTCTCCTCTGAACAGTTGATGTTGAGATGTGAATGTTACTTGAACTCTGTGATGCATTTATTTGGGCTGCAATCTGAGGCTGGTAACTCTAACGAACTTATCCTCTGTAGCAGAGGCAACGCTGGGTCTTCCATTCCTGTGGTTGTCCTCATGAGAGCCAGTTTCATCATAGCGCTTGAGGGTTTTTGCGACTGCACTTGAAGAAACGTTTAAAGTTCTTGAAATGTTCCGTATTGACTGACCTTCATGTCTTAAAGTAATGATAGACTGTTTGACTCTTTGCTTATTTGAGCTGTTCTTGCCATAATATGGACTTGGTAATATAGTCTGGGTAGCCATTTGACTAGATGTTCAGGCGTCTTATGGCTTGGGGGTAGAAACAAGGTAGGGGTGTAGACCACCCCTATCTTGTCACAACACAACTGGGCTCAAACCCATTAAGAAGGAAAGAAATTTCACAAATTAACAAGGCACATCTGTTAATTGAAACGCATTCTAGGTGACTACCTCATGAAGCTGGTTGAGATAATGCCAAGAGTGTGCAAAGCTGTCATCAAGGCAAAGGGTGGCTACTTTGAAGAATCTCAAATATATTTAAGATTTGTTTAACAATTTTTTGGTTACTACGTGATTACATGTGTTATTTCATAGTTTTGATGTCTTCACTATTAGAAAAATTAAGAAAAACCCTTGAATGAGTAGGTGTGTCCAAACTTTTGACTGGCTCTGTATATTTAGTTTTTGGGGGGGGTTAAAAGTTTTCAATATAAAAACTTAAACGACTAGAGCCAGCTATAAAGCATTAGCTTAAAAACAGACATTTCCATGGGAAAATGGTTTACAATTGCAGAAAATTAGCATTTTTGTCTCTGCGTCCAAGAGGGCCTCTAAAACCACACCACTGGCCACAGCTACTACCCCACTCCCCTTTAACAACTTCAGTAAAATGGAAAGGGAAATCTAGCCTAGCAATTCACACCTGAAAGCTACATGGGAAAGCTGATCTCATCCCGTGCGACAGACTTATGACACCCCAGTATGACATATAGGCCACTTGGTCTATTGTGTACATGTATAAAATCCTACACATCAGTTCTGTTCAACACTTTTTTTCACTAGTATGAAGGAAAGTTTAAAGCACCAGTTCTAGGCCGTACATGAAACAAAATGTTGACCAAAGATTGAGAGAGTAGTGTATGGGGGTAAGAGTAGGTTCATGCCTACCTGTAGCGGACATGATAGGACTGGTCCTCATCAACAATGCTAACCAAAGAGCCAATGGAATCCATTAAATATTTATAAGTGGGACGATCTCAGTTTAAATCCCAAAAATTGTGATGAAAAACCAAAAAGTAAAAAAAACATTGATGTCCAGGAGAACTAGTCCTACAATTCCCCTTGTGCTCGCCTTTGAATCCTCTTAAGCTGACACGTAGCTCCAGGAATGACAGAGAGATCTTCAGACAGTGTTGTCAGTCAGGCTACAGTTTGAGCTTGGCTTGGAAGTGCCAGCACAGCTCTCCCCAGCAGCCCTCTGTGAAGAGAACACAAGATGCTGTGTGTAAAGCCTCCTTCTGACCACACGACACTACAGCAACACCCACTAAACAGCGTGCACAAGAAAGGCAGGTGGGGGTGTGAGAGAGGAGTGGATAGGCGATGGATGGGTTCAGTGGCAGCCAAACCACACACAAGCTGTCAATCACTGACTCAACCATGAGTGCTCGGAGGTGCGCTAGGCTCTACCGGAGGGTGAGTGTGAGGATACAGCTAGGCAAGCAGAGAAGCAGAGAAGGATTTTCACCAATCACAACAGATACATTTTATGCAAATCATTGGTAAGCAAAATAGAACATGTATCCACCACAGCAAAGATAATTGTAGATGGATTGAAATCATATTATTTAGTGAGAAATAGGGAAAGTAGCCTGGCCGCAGACTCAAAACATGACACACAGTGAAGACTTGTGTGGAAATTCCATTGTAAGTACAGTGATAAGTCTAGTAGGTAAGGTACAGCACCAGAGCAAGAGCAACTGCCACCTCGTTCCCACATGCGGTCAAGTAGGCCCCCTCTTTACCTATGCACACATTTTAGTAGTAAACAGGTTTTCCCAAAACCAATTTAGGCTACTACTATCAAGAGCAGATCATTACAAATGTAAAGGACAGACAGTATTCAAATGTATGCTGCAGGTGCATATTAAATGATTAATTTTAAAATGGTTTATTTATTGGTGGATAATAGAGGGATATTCTGATAGATTAGCATCACAACAGCTTGTAACCAAATGACATTCACAAAGATTATTGAAAGACTTGAGCCAGTCATCACTTTCTTAACCCAGGAGTAATCAACTTTCAACCTGGTTGGGGATGGTCCACCATAAACCTCCCCTTTGTTGATCTGCTCGTTGGATACAGCTTCATAAAACCAATGCATCATCACATTTTGAAGCAAAATTGAAAGACCTCAGTGGTCACATGAAGATCAGAGGTCAGAGAGCAGCAGGGCATTGAATTCACTCCAGAAAACCACCGTCCTCAGTTTAACCCCACACCACTAAAACCCCGGCAGGCAGCAGAGCAGACATGAGAAAGACTTGCACCCCTCAGCCAAGAAGGATAGGAGGTTATAGAAACAACTGTGATCAGTAAAAACCTCTTACATTAGGATAACTCTTCTGGAAACAACTGTATGTTAATAAGGCTGATGCACACAAATATCATGTAATTAGATGGAATTATATAGTGCCAAGCCTTCCCTTTCATTAGAGATTGAGGCTTGCACAGATGCCTCCTGGTGTATGCAGAATTTACACAAGTGATGTCGGCATGGAAATGGGTTTGGCAGCTTGACTTTAGATCACTTTTGATTACAGTGAGTAACATAACTTTGGGGCACTTGTGAGCTCTCTCTTTAACTGTGTTAGGGCCTAGCCTACATGATGACCTGCAGAAAGTGTTTGTGAGTTCTCTTCGTGGACAACCTAGATTCAGGGACCAGCCGGCAGCCATCCATGCCACAGAGCAGAACTGTAACCAAAAAGCGCTGGTTGTCACATCAGGGGGAGGCCAGAATCTGACAGCCACGCCAAGATGGAGGTCATTTCAGCACAGTTTTATATTTCACTCCACAATCCCATATCGTAGCCACAATGAGTATACAGAAAACCTAATTTTGGGAACGTTGTAGACAGCTTATCTTTGGAGCAACTATTTGTAGCAAGTGTATAATTGCATCTATTTGGGGCAGTTGCATAAATCAATGATCCCCAAATCTTGGAGAACAAAGCTATGAGAACTAGGTCAGCTCTGCTCTTTAGCGGGCAGGTTAAAGTGAACTACTTTAATCCAAAGTGGAGCCTGCTTGTGTTTCGGGAATCTGTTCCCAAACTACATACAGTACATGCTCGTTCATATGCTTATGCATAAGGCCTTTCCAGTAGTGTGCGCCAAATGGAAAAGGGAGATACCTAGTCAGTCATCCAACTGAATGTATTCAACGGAAATGTGTCTTCCGCATTTAACCCAACCCCCTCTGAATCAGAGAGGTGCGGGGGGCTGCCATATCGACATCCACGTCGTCAGAGCCCGGGGAACAGTGGATTAACTGCCTTGCTCAGGGGAAGAAAGATTTTTACCTTGTCAGCTCGGGGATTCGATCCAGCAACCTTCCTCTTACTTTCTCAATGCTCTGAACCTGCCACCCCTGGTGACAAAGCTGCACTCTGTATGAAGTAGTGGTTAAAAGGACAAGTGATCTACTAATACAGCGCAGCTGCGGTAACAAAAGCAGTCATTTGAAAGGCCAGCTTCACCGGAAGCTCCCACATCACACACTGGACTGTCACCATGACCTCATCTTTAATGTACTCACAGGGTGATCTATTGTGTCTTTGTGTCCACATCCTCTTATTAGCCAAGCAAACACAGAAACACCAAAGCAGCATAATGCCTGATAGCAGGGATACAGCCAGCAAGGATACAGCCAGCAAATCACCATCAAAACAAAAGGGACCGATCTAGAAAGAGAAACACTCCTCACCTGAAATTATTCAGTGCTGGGATTGGGACTATGAGAAACCTGGTAAAAAAAAAAGATAGTGACATAGCTAGATTATTTTCAATAGTTGAATATTCTTCTAGTTCTACTGGTTTCTTTCAGGCATAGATCTTGCTAGCCTAGTGTCCTAATTCATTTCCAAAAATGAGATTAAGTCATACCATGATTTTCCAGTAAAAATCATTTCCATTGCACTTTTACAGTAACTAATTAGTAAACTGTAGGTGTTTTGTACATGAGACATACGGGCAATTCCACGATAACAGAATGATGCTGAGAATGATTTAAAAAGTCATGTCAAACAAAAAAACAATTGCAAACCATATAACTATGCACAAAGACTACTTTTAGCAATTTCCACTTAGAATTTTACAAAAACACATTTACCCGAAGAACAGTGCAGATGCAAAGTTTGGTAACAGAATGACAGAACAAACCGCACAACCAGTCATTCTGTTACCAAACTTTGCATACGTAAAAAAAAATGCATATAATAATCAGATTAACTGAAATTGGAGCCTTATCACTTTCACTGTTACCGTGGATTTGCAAATAATGACATAGAAAATATTTATTTTGACTAACATAAGGCGTTCCCCAAATGGTGAACTCGGTTCTTTTGAAAACTTCAGTCACCATCTGACAGATTTGATCAGCAAATCAAGTGAGAAAGCCACCTAACTGTTAACGTTAGCAAGTTAACAAGCCAGTTCTAACCATATTGCAAGCTACAACCAAAACCATAGCAATATTTTGTATTTACCTTATAACTAAAAGGGCTACACAACCAGAGAACCTTTACAACCTGTTAGCAAGCTAGCTAACGTTACTGTAATTAGCTAACTGGGTAGGCTAGCAGTCCACTTACTTTAGGCGGTCCAGTTCGAACAATGGTTTTACTCCCTTTTTCAATACTTCGACGGTAAATAAAAATTCAGTTTTATTCTACAACAACAAAACCTAACTTCTTAGCTATAAATTCGGCACTTTGCTAACCTAGTTACTAATAAAGTTTTGGCTAGCTGGCTAACTTGGATGAGTGGGTGGGGAGCTACGGTTACTCTGTGTTGTCGGTTCAGTAGCCAATCAGCGGAGCAGATTCAAAGGTAGCCACGCCCTAAATAACCGTCTCTTGAGCTGTACAGCTATCGCTCTGGACCAATGACATTTGAATAATGAACGATGAGTCATTCATGTCATCTTCATGCAGCTGCAAAGTGTCAAATGGGTCAGCAAAAATGATGCTATCATCAGCAAACTAAAACAAAGAGAGTCGTTTTTCACTGTAACGGCATCTACTAATGCAAACATCTCAGTTTTGGGGCTGGAAATTAGTAAGTAAAGTTACCAGCATCGACTGCCTCTCTAGCTAACGTGAGTTGCACTGTTGAAGAAAGTTAGCTGATAATGTTGAGGCTAGCAAACTAACAAGCCAACGTTAAGTTACTTACTTTAAATAAATTGAGAGGTGGTCAAAACACACAAGTGTTTTCAAAAGCTCTGCGTTTGTCAGCAGCAGGGGGAGAAGAGTGAAGTGCTCCCCCATGCTTTTTTGAGAAGTTTTCAAGAGTTACCGAAGCAACCAAACCCCTCCCCTCGCGTCAAGTCCAGACGTTCAGCGACACAATGTACATTATTGATGAATCCACAGGTATTAACCTGCCCTAGAGCTTGAAACAATGTGACATGCGAAATTGGAACTGGTGTGTTGTGTCAGAACTTAAAGATCACATACGAATCAATTATGTGCAGGATAGAACACATTCTAAACAGATGAGATTGTTAAAGCTGAAGTTGGACTGCTAATGGCCAGGTCAGGTGAGTTTCAGTAGGTACAGGACAGACAAATGCTGATAAGCAGGGGTAGAGGTAGCTTTATAAATAGAAGCGTTACTCCACGTTCATGATATTAGCCTAATAACATTTACATTTGGATATTGTCTTTTTTATTCATTACATAAATAAAAAATGCCAATATTCGTATGTAAATGTTTATTATTAACCATGAATTTGGCATACTATTTATAGGGTTAGTGTAGAGATTGTTTTAAGAGGTTGCATCGACTGTATGAGACCTTTGAGAGAGAGATTAGTTATCCTAATAGAATTGTACTTATACTGGCTTAGTAAGTGCTTGTGAACTTATGACATACTTGTTATGTTGAAGAGCAAGTTTATATAGTCTCTCACATTACTCATACATGCACCCACAGACACATACCGTAGTTTAGGCTACTCTCTCACTCATATGCACAGATACTCTCATATTCACACACAAACCTACCCTCAAACACACATCACTCACGCCTACACAATGCATACAGATTCTTGAATAATTGAGATGAACTCATCTTGATCTATTGTTGTCGGTTCACCCGTCTGCGTTGCTAAGGAATGAACACGGTCATTGTCCTCCTCTTCCCTTTTCCCTCTATCTGCAGACCGAGGCAGACGGGAACCCGGGAGACCAGAGTCAAGGCATCGGTGAAAAACTGGGCCAGAGAAAGGGCTCCTTTTAAGGAGGGGACCATTTTGAGGGAGGAGGTCAGCATTGGGGAAGTTGTTGAAGCCGTGGGCTAGCACAGCACCAGGATAGTTCTGAGTGACGAGCACATGGAAGGGGATCCCCAAGATCAAGAGGAGGATTCTGATGCCCAGAGGAGAGCCTCTTCCCCTCAGTCCTCTGTGCTATGGGAGAAGTGTATCCGGCAGAGTATCTTTGTGGACCTGAGTGAGGATGAGAGTCTCCACTTCAGTGACCTGGAGGGCTCCTTCACGGTGCATCTCTCCCAGGCAGAGTCGGCTATCTCAGGGAACAGCATCCATCTCAGTGGTAAGACTTACGCTGTCAACTTGAAATTACTCTAGAAACACCATTGTTATACTTCAGCAATATCATTGTAAAAAAATATATAACAGCTGTAGGCTATGTAACAATATCATGCCAATCTATAACATGACTGTAGCATACTGTTCCTATGAATACTTCACAACTTCTTACTCTCTGTCATTCATAGAGAACTTAGAGCTGTCAGTGTCTGACTCTGGGGAGTCCTCCACAGAGAGCAGTAGCTGTGTCAGTGGCCAGAGTGAGAGAGTGGTGGAGGGTAAGACCAAGAGCAGTGGGAAGTGGGTGTCTGCCCAGAGACCCAACACTGAGCAGGAGCAGACCATCTGGGAGTATGAGAACGCAGGAGACACCTCCGATGAAGAACAGGAGGACCTTCCACATGACGGGGACCTGGGAAGCCAGTACATTAAGCCCTCAACCAATGACAGTCATAAGTCTGAGGAGAATTGCAAAATAGCTGATGTTCTATCAAAAGACCAAGCTGGAGCATTGCATTCAAGACACAATGTTAGAGATCATTTTGATTTGCCAGCAATGGTTGGAGAGGTCAATATCATACAAGGTCACATGCAAATTGAAGTCAACACTATGAACCATGTATCTATAACTCCACCCGAGGGAGAGGGTAAAGGAGCTTTTTTTGACTCTACAAAACCAGAGGCTGTTCCCACATGCAGTAGTCCTGTCCGTAAAGTCCCACACCCAGACATCACCCAGCTGCTGCTCCGTCACTTTTCCCAGGATGAGCTGTTCTGCTCAGGCAGTCTGATCGAGGCAGAGACCCTGCCGGAGGTGTCCCTTCTGGAGAGCATGGACGAGACAGTGCTGAGCAGGGGCCCATTGCACAGGAGCACAGGGAGCCCCAATAATAATAATAGTGGAGGAGCCCCACGACGCAGCAGCACAGGGGGACCCAGCAGCGAGAGTGAGAGGAGTCAGAGCCTACAGGAAGAAGATGAAGGGAAGAGTGTTCAAATGAGTCCAAGAAAAAACCTGGCGGAGAAAAATGAAAGAAGGACTGCCTCAGAGGGAAAGAACACACGGAGTGCTGAGTCTTACAGCAGTGACGTCAACTCTCCTCAATATAGTGGCATATCAACCAGTAAAAGGGAAGTCCCTGAACAGGACAGTAATGGTAGCAATGGTTCAGACCTAACCAAAGAGGAAGATGAGAATGATGAAGATGAGGAGGAAGACCAAATCTGTAGAGGTCCCCTGGTCAGAACCAGGTCTTTCAGCGAATTAAAGTATGGACAGGGCCAAGTCCACTACCCACTCCCTGACTTCTCCAAGGTGGCTCCCAAAGTGAAAATCCCGAAGAGTACCAGTGTTCCGGTGAGACCTGTCAGCCAGTCTCCCAGCTTCCTCAGAGCTCAGTCCTCGCCAGGCATGCTGGGTAAGTCCTCTGCTTTGGAGGTGATCCACAGAGTGATGGAGGACTCTATTCAGCCCTCAGAGAGACCCTACGTATTTCGAGACCAGGACAAGCAGACAGAAACCTCCCCAGGACTGGTGCGTCACCTACAGGTGAGTCATCATGTTCAGTAGTTTAGCTCACACACTGCTATACAAATGCGTCATACATCCTTCATCCAGAAGACATCTTTCTCTTTTAGGCTGAATACGATAAACTAATGACTAAGTATGCAGAGGCTGAGAACCTCCTTGATCAGATGAGACTGGGGACAAAAGTAAGCCTTCAGAATGTTTTCTCTTTTTAAACACTTCTTTCTCTATGGTCTTTCTGTTCTTTCATCTCATTAAATATAGTCTTAAGACAGCCTTCTTATTCTTGTCAATTTGGACTGAATTTATCTCAAAATGTGTCAACAAATTAGAATCAAGCGCCCTCTGACCTTACCCTGGATTTTGACTGTGGTGACCAACAAGACCTTCCGGGTCCTGGTGGAAGCCATTTTGGATCTATGCTCTTCCCCAACCCCCCATCTCCTACAGGCAAGATGCTATCTCTGACATCTGATATTATGACAGGTCCTCTCTCTGTTACAAATTACCTGGGCAAGAGCCACCGGTTTCCTTAGTGGCAAATGGGGTCTGATGACATAAGATTCTGGTTACACTCAAAGTCACAACTAGCCTGTCATAAGAGTGAGGATTCCAGAAAAAAAAGACGACACAAATATATTATACAACCAGTTTACATGAGATGATGCAACCTTATCAATGACATGAGTAATTCCTCATTAAATTAAAACAATTTCACACAAAATCATCATCAATTAGAAATAACATACTTTCCATTTTCAATGCTGTAGAATTTAGGCCATAACATACGTTGGATCTGCATCGTTTCAGCTTTTGTTGTGTTTGCAGGACAATTTACCCATTGCCCAAACCAACAAAACCACTCTAAACAGCCTAGCACTTCTCCGACCCAGACTGACCAACAGAGTGAAGGGGAAAGGATGACCAGGGAGTTGAGGGATATTATCAGTCAGTTTTTGCAGAAGGTAACCTGGAAAACATACCAAAGCTGTATAGTGGTGCATTATCACCCATCATTTAAATGGTACTGAATTATAAACACTTATGTTTATTACAGGTGGATGAATTCAAAACGTGTCTGACCACAATGTCAATTGCTATTGAAGAGCAAGAAATGGTAAATGGATCTTTGTTACTTTCAGTCTTTTTCTGTTCAGGACTGTATTCTGGGTGATGTGAGTATAAAGATGTTGTAACAATTGTAACTTATAATAAGAGTTGATTCTCATTTCCTTTATTCTATAAGCAGAGTGTGTTGTTATGTAATTCATAACGTTGTGTTGTTTTCCAGGTGTTTAAAAGTATGATGGATTCCCAGGACCAGCTGGAGAGGCGGTACATCAGTAAGAAGGAGGAGCACAGAACTCTGGAGATGCAGAACTACTTTGGCCTGGCCAGGAACACAGGCCAGTTCGACCCCGAAAGGTTAGATGTCAACTGATACATCTTATTGTGTGTGAGGAGTTTGAGTTAAACAGTATATCTGCGTGGCTCACGCTATAGGGCCACCCAGAACTGTACTGTGCTGGCTCGGCTATTTTCTTTTCACATAGACCTTTCCGTGCGGTTCCAGCAACAATGGTAGATGTGTAACTAGGTCAGCTCAGTAGCTTGCAGCTTGGCTTGGCCCTAAAGTGTGTGTGAATTAGGCAGTTCTGTCTAAAACCAGAAACAGACTGACACCCAGGCTAGGTTTGTGTAGAATTCAGCATGATGTGAGGGGTATTTTATGCACATTGTCGGTTCTTTTTGTGTGTGAAGGCAGGTGGAGGGGGAGATATTCAGGATAGGGATGCATCTAGAGGACATTAAAGAACTGATTGACAGGAACGTGCGTGAGCAGCAGCTCTCCCCACCCCACTCATCCTCCACACTCCTGTCACTGTGTGGGGGTCCCAGTCTCCCTGGTCTGCTCACCCCCTCACTTCCACCACCCATGCATGAGGTAACACACTCACTTACTCATAGCATAGCTGTTCATTCGCTGCTTTGCCCTTTATTTGCTTGCTCACTCTTTCACTCACTCACTCACTCACTCACTCACTCACTCACTCACTCACTCACTCTTTCACTCACTCACTCACTCACTCACTCACTCACTCACTCACTCACTCACTCAAATACCTTAATGATTACTGCATAAATGCATGTACTTACAAGCCTTTTACCAAGTAGTTATATAGATTATTGCGCTGTTAGTTACACTGGTATAAGACTCTGTAATAGAGGTTGACCGATTAATCGGAATGGCCGACCAATGTCTTTCTTAAAATCAATACACAGAAGTATATATTTTTAAACCTGCATATTTAGCTAAAAGAAATCCAGGTTAGCAGACAATATTAACCAGGTGAAATTGTGTCACTTGTGTTCATTGCACGCAGACTCAGGGTATATGCAACAGTTTGGGCCGCCTGGCTCATTGCGAACTAATTTGCAAGGATTTTATGTAATTATGACATAACATTGAAGGTTGTACAATGTAACAAGAATATTTAGACTTAGGGATGCCAGCCGTTTGATAAAATACCGAACGGTTCCGTATTTCACTGAAATAATAAACGTTTTGTTTTCGAAATGATCGTTTCCGGATTCGACCATATTAATGACCAAAGGCTCGTATTTCTGTGTGTTATGTTATCATTAAGTCTATGATTTGATATTTGATAGAGCAGTCTGACTGAGCGATGATAGGCAGCAGCAGGCTCGTAAGCATTCATTCAAACAGCACTTTCGTGCGTTTTGCCAGCAGCTCTTCGCAAGCACAGCGCTGTTTATGACTTCAAGCCTATCAGCCTAATGGCTGGTGTAACCGATGTGAAATGGCTAGCTAGTCAAACGTCACTCGCTCTGAGACTTGGAGTGGTTGTTCCCCTTGCTCTGCATGGGTAATGCTGCTTCGAAGGTGGCTGTTGTCGATGTGTTCCTGCTCGAGCCCAGGGAGGAGCGAGGCGAGGGACGGAAGCTATACTGTTACACTGGCAATACTAGAGTGCCTATAAGAACATCCAATAGTCAAAGGTAAATGAAATAAAAATGGTATAGAGAGAAATAATCCTATAAATACTATAATAACTACAACCTAAAACCTCATACCTTGGAATATTGAAGTCTCATGTTAAAAGGAACCACCAACTTTCATGTTCTGAGCAAGGAACTGAAACATTAGCTCTTTTACATATTTCACTTTTACTTAACTTTTACTTATTTTGCATTATTTAAACCAAATTGAACATGTTTCATAATTTTTTGAGGCTAAATAGATTTTTATTGATGTATTATATTAGGTTAAAACAAGTGTTCATTCAGTATTGTTGTAACTGTCGTTATTACAAATAAAGAATAAAAAAATTGTCTGATTAATCGGTATCGGCGTAATCAACTAAGGGACTAATTGCACCATCTACATTTCCTTCATCTTAAATGCATGCATGTGAGATGTGTTTGTGTGAGCAACATGAGCTGTGGATGCACGTGTTCTGTGCAGCAGTAGTCCTGATGAACAGGGCTACATTTAATTCCCAAAAGTTGCGTCCTCTCCTCGGCCCCCCGTTCACTCCATCTCACAGATCTGGTAGGACTGAGTAGTTGGAAGCGATATGGTGTAAACTAGGAGGAACAATACCTTATCCCCATCTGTGGAGGGGACAACTTTGTAGAATTAAATGCAGCCCAAGTCCTTGTTTTGTAAGTGGAGGCGTGTCCAGCGCTCTAATTGAGCGACAATCATTTCCGATGTCGCTCATGTTTCACAGTGAGGACACATTAGCTACTCAAAATGTGTTCTCCTCTTATCCAACCTCTCTGTGGTCAGGGTCTCACATTACAGATTCCAGGCCCCTGTTTTTCCACTGGTGGTTATGAGACAGTGCAGAGGGAGGAAGATGAGGAGGATGAGGAAGAGGCCAGTGAGGTCCATGGACATGATGGTTTAGACCAGAGCTGTGATCTCACACCTGCTGACCCCCAACTGAACAGCACAGGACACAGCAGTGTCAGTCTACGGTACTCATCACGCCTCTGAGTTGCTCAATAGGACTATAAATTCATGGGTTTCTTCAGTGTGCAATACTACACTGTGTACCATCTACATTCCTGCAGTACTACACTGTGTACCATCTACATTCCTGCAGTACTACACTGTGTACCATCTACATTCCTGCAGTACTACACTGTGTACCATCTACATTCCTGCAGTACTACACTGTGTACCATCTACATTCCTGCAGTACTACACTGTGTACCATCTACATTCCTGCAATACTACACTGTGTACCATCTACATTCCTGCAGTACTACACTGTACCATCTACATTCCTGCAGTACTACACTGTGTACCATCTACATTCCTGCAGTACTACACTGTGTACCATCTACATTCCTGCAGTACTACACTATGTACCATCTACATTCCTGCAGTACTACACTGTGTACCATCTACATTCCTGCAGTACTACACTGTGTACCATCTACATTCCTGCAGTACTACACTATGTACCATCTACATTCCTGCAATACTACACTGTGTACCATCTACATTCCTGCAGTACTACACTGTGTACCATCTACATTCCTGCAGTACTACACTGTGTACCATCTACATTCCTGCAATACTACACTGTACCATCTACATTCCTGCAGTACTACACTGTGTACCATCTACATTCCTGCAGTACTACACTGTGTACCATCTACATTCCTGCAATACTACACTGTACCATCTACATTCCTGCAGTACTACACTGTGTACCATCTACATTCCTGCAGTACTACACTGTACCATCTACATTCCTGCAGTACTACACTATGTACCATCTACATTCCTGCAGTACTACACTGTGTACCATCTACATTCCTGCAATACTACACTGTGTACCATCTACATTCCTGCAGTACTACACTGTGTACCATCTACATTCCTGCAGTACTACACTGTGTACCATCTACATTCCTGCAATACTACACTGTGTACCAACTACATTCCTGCAATACTACACTGTGTACCATCTACATTCCTGCAGTACTACACTGTGTACCATCTACATTCCTGCAATACTACACTGTGTACCATCTACATTCCTGCAATACTACACTGTACCATCTACATTCCTGCAGTACTACACTGTGTACCATCTACATTCCTGCAGTACTACACTGTGTACCATCTACATTCCTGCAATACTACACTGTGTACCATCTACATTCCTGCAGTACTACACTGTGTACCATCTACATTCCTGCAGTACTACACTGTGTACCATCTACATTCCTGCAGTACTACACTGTGTACCATCTACATTCCTGCAGTACTACACTGTGTACCATCTACATTCCTGCAGTACTACATTGTGTACCATCTACATTCCTGCAGTACTACACTGTGTACCATCTACATTCCTGCAATACTACACTGTGTACCATCTACATTCCTGCAGTACTACACTGTGTACCATCTACATTCCTGCAGTACTACACTGTGTACCATCTACATTCCTGCAGTACTACACTGTGTACCGTCTACATTCCTGCAGTACTACACTGTGTACCATCTACATTCCTGCAGTACTACACTGTGTACCATCTACATTCCTGCAGTACTACACTGTGTACCGTCTACATTCCTGCAGTACTACACTGTATACCATCTACATACAGTACTTGTGTTTTTATACCTTATGACACCAAGTATAAATCCTGTCTTGGGGAGTGATATTATCTGTCATTTCCATTACATTGACATCAATGGCAGTTATTGTACTTGCGGTACATGAATGGCTTTAGATTCAGATATTCAGAAAGTCATGTAGACTGATATCAGGCACACTTCTGGCCCTCCCATGGGGGATAATGTTCCATCCGGGCACAAAGGTGGTGTTGGGTTCCGATAGGAGTAGGAACAGTTTGTTTTAGTCGCTGTGGTTCTGTCTGTTCCCCCGGAGGCTCTCACAGGGCTCCCTGGAGACAGTGGACATCACCAACACGGAGGAAGAGGAGGAGGAAGAAGAGGAGAGGAGCTGGACCTGCTCGGGCCTATCTGAGCGGATAGCTCGTGATAGGGTTCTGCAGTATTTGGCTCTCCAGAACCCAGGATTTCAAGACAGACTTTGGACAACTGAAAGGTTAGTGTTTTGGCATTTGAGTGTACTGTACTAGATAAGTAAACAAGCTAACCAATTCAATATTCACCTCAAGACAACTCTTTTCTTTATAATGTAGCAGATGTGCATAATGTATCCCCACTCTAGTGTAATTGATACAGTTGTGGTTATTTGATGTGGTGATTTCAGAAATACCATAGTAAGAGATGGTGTGCTGTCTTATATTGCAAAACTGACACGCCAAACATTCCTGAAAGGTCTGTGGGTAAAAGTATTTATCAATGAAACCTGTCTTCATCTTTTTATTTTGACCGTGTATTGTTGTCGTTGTTACTGTAGCCTGCAGCAGAGTCCCCTGAGCCCAGACTGTGACCTGGGAGGGAGTGTGAGTCTGGCTGTAGAGGTTTCCTGTTCCTCTTGTCTGAAGAGCCAGTCCCAGAGCATCACAGACCACACTCTCACCACTTCCCAGGTATCTTCTATGACTTATATTAGCTGTCCCATGTTTATTTCTGTATTTACTCTAACTCCCTAGCCAATAGCACAGACTATTGTAATATTGTACAGTAGCTACATGGATGGTACTTTTTGTTGCAGAGAATAGTGAGTCCAGAGACAGACAGTGGGTTAGGGAGCTCTGACTTGAGTCTCCAAGCCACAGGACTTTCTCAACCAAAACTCCATACAGAAAGGTACAGGCACGCACATCCATACAACTGCTTACAGGCTAACTGAAAAAGTCAATGTTTCATGTTTATTATGTTGTTACGATCCAACCTCAGGCTCCAGCTCCAGCCTGATGGGAATTCCAATCCTATCAGTATGAGTGACAGTGAAGGCTCCTGCACCAACCTGCAGACCACTATGCATCAGCCTGTACAGGTGGGAGAGAGGAGACCTAACCCGCAGAGAAATGTCCATTCAACTGGGCTGACCGGAAAAGCGACACCTAGCCTGCAGTCTACAGTCCATCTGACTAGGGATATTGGAGAGAGGAGACCCAGCCTACAGACACCTGCTGAGCTGCAGCTTTGCACCACTGCGGTGGACCACTGTGTGACCAGCACTACTCAGAGTGTACCTGCTGGACTGCATGGTGAGTGATGAGGAACCACAGAGTGCCTGCTGTGGTCATAGTGAAAGTATAGACGTTATTCAGTAGACAGTACAGCAGAGAAAACACTGAACTAAACGCTCTAATGTACACACAGAGGGTGAATCCCACACTACCAGTCAGCTCAGTCATCACGGCCCTGACTGCCCATTCAAAACCTCCCATAGCATCACCATGGATATGCCACAGAGAGACTGCCACTCCCACACCTGTTCCTGTCACAGGTCAGTCTCAAGGTACTGAGTATTCAAAACCTCCCTACAGGAACAGGTAGGCATCTCTCTGTGGATATGCCACAGAGAGATGCCACTCCCACACCTGTTCCTGTCACAGGTCAGTCTCAAAGTACTGAGTATTCAAAACCTCCCATAGCATCACCATGGATATGCCACAGAGAGACTGCCACTCCCACACCTGTTCCTGTCACAGGTCAGTCTCAAAGTACTGAGTATTCAAAACCTCCCATAGCATCGCCATGGATATGCCACAGAGAGACTGCCACTCCCACACCTGTTCCTGTCACAGGTCAGTCTCAAAGTACTGAGTATTCAAAACCTCCCATAGCATCACCATGGATGTGCCACAGAGAGACTGCCACTCCCACACCTGTTCCTGTCAAAGGTCAGTCTCAAAGTACTGAGTATTCAAAACCTCCCATAGCATCGCCATGGATATGCCACAGAGAGACTGCCACTCCCACACCTGTTCCTGTCACAGGTCAGTCTCAAGGTACTGAGTATTCAAAACCTCCCATAGCATCACCATGGATATGCCACAGAGAGACTGCCACTCCCACACCTGTTCCTGTCACAGGTCAGTCTCAAGGTACTGAGTTTTCAAAACCTCCCTACAGGAACAGGTAGGCATCTCTCTGTGGATATGCCACAGAGAGATGCCACTCCCACACCTGTTCCTGTCACAGGTCAGTCTCAAAGTACTGAGTATTCAAAACCTCCCATAGCATCACCATGGATATGCCACAGAGAGACTGCCACTCCCACACCTGTTCCTGTCACAGGTCAGTCTCAAAGTACTGAGTATTCAAAACCTCCCATAGCATCGCCATGGATATGCCACAGAGAGACTGCCACTCCCACACCTGTTCCTGTCACAGGTCAGTCTCAAAGTACTGAGTATTCAAAACCTCCCATAGCATCACCATGGATGTGCCACAGAGAGACTGCCACTCCCACACCTGTTCCTGTCACAGGTCAGTCTCAAAGTACTGAGTATTCAAAACCTCCCATAGCATCGCCATGGATATGCCACAGAGAGACTGCCACTCCCACACCTGTTCCTGTCACAGGTCAGTCTCAAAGTACTGAGTATTCAAAACCTCCCATAGCATCACCATGGATGTGCCACAGAGAGACTGCCACTCCCACACCTGTTCCTGTCACAGGTCAGTCTCAAAGTACTGAGTATTCAAAACCTCCCATAGCATCGCCATGGATATGCCACAGAGAGACTGCCACTCCCACACCTGTTCCTGTCACAGGTCAGTCTCAAAGTACTGAGTATTCAAAACCTCCCATAGCATCGCCATGGAAATGCCACAGAGAGACTGCCACTCCCACACCTGTTCCTGTCACAGGTCAGTCTCAAAGTACTGAGTATTCAAAACCTCCCATAGCATCACCATGGATGTGCCACAGAGAGACTGCCACTCCCACGCCTGTTCCTGTCACAGGTCAGTCTCAAAGTACTGAGTATTCAACTCAAGAGTCAACTTTATCATATGAAATTGGTAACCAAGTCAGGCTGCCAGGTAATACCTCATAGAGGCCAAAACCTATTGTTTTTGAGTTGGCCAACCCCTCTCTCTCTCTCTCCAGTTCGGCCATCCAGGCCCTGCAGTCGGAGGTGTCCCAGCTGAAGAGAGACCTGAAGGAGGGGCTGGTCCAGCTGCCACACCTCTCCCAGAGGATGGATTACCTGACCTCCAGATGCAGGCAGAACAGAGACAGAAGACCCAAGACCCGGCCCAGAACACACCACAAACCAGCAGGGAGCAGACAGAGTCTGACCAACACCAACTCCAAGATAGAAGACTGGATCTCCTCAGATATGAGCAAAGGTACCTTACTAACCTGGTTAATGTACTGGGAGTGTAATCCAAACCAAGTTGCTAACAACAATGCTATTTTGCATCAGGGTTGATACCTGCCTATGTCTAATGCAGTAGTACAGGGTTCCCAAGTTGGCAGCAGATTTGATTTGCCCCCCCCAAGTTTTCTGAACAAAAACAAAAACTATAAATATATTTAAGTAAGACTGAAATCACCTGGAAATCAGTTCCAAGTGATTTTAACTTAGGAAATCTGTTCCCAAGTATTCCCACACATACATGTAGAGGAATATGTGATTGTATCCCAATGGAATAAAGGTTTGAATAGCAAAGGTGTATACAGCAGTAGTTACTGTATATACAGAGCATTGGGAAAGTATTCAGACCCCTTGACTTTTTACACATTTTGTTACGTAACAGCCTTATTCTGAAATGGATTAAATAAAAATTCTCAGGAATCTACACACAATACCCCATAATGACAAAGCTAAAACTGTTTTTTTAAACATTTTTGCAAATGTATTAAATATTTTAAAAACTAAATACCTTATTTACATTCGTATTCAGACCCTTTGCTATCAGACTCGAAATTGAGCTCAGGTGCATCCTGTTTCCATTGATCATCCTTGAGATGTTTCTACAACTTTATCCACCTGTGGTAAATTCAATTGATTGGACATGATTTGGAAAGGCACAAACCTGTCTATATAAGGTCCCACAGTTGACAGTGCATGTCAGAGCAAAAACCAAGCCATGAAAGTCAAAGGAATTGTCCGTAGAGCTCCGAGACAGGATTGTGTTGAGGCACAGATCTGGGGAAGGATACCAAAACATTTCTGCAGCATTGAAGGTCCCCAAGAACACAGTGGCCTCCATCATTCTTAAATGGAAGAAGTTTGGAACCACCAAGACTTCCTAGAGCTGGCCGCCCAGCCAAACTGAGCAACCGGGGGAGAAAGGCCTTGGTTAAGGAGGTGACCAAGAACCCGATTGTCAGTCTGACAGAGCTCTAGAGTTCCTCTGGAAATGGGAGAACCTTCCATAAGGACGACCATCTGCAGTACTCCACCAATCAGGCCTTTATAGTAGAGTGGCCAGGCGGAAGCCACTCCTCAGTAAAAAGGCACATGACAGCCCACTTGGAGTTTGCCAAAAGGCACCTAAAGACTCTCTCAGACCATGAGAAACAAGATTCTTAGGTCTGATGAAACCAAGCTTGAACACTTTGGCCTGAATGCCACGCATCACTTCTGGAGGAAACCTGGCACCATCCCTACTGTGAAGCATGGTGGTGGCAGCTTCATGCTGTGGGGATGTTTTTCAGCCGCAGGGACTGGGAGACTAGTCAGGGTTGAGGGAAAGATGGACAGAGCAAAGTACAGAGAGATTCTTGATGAAAACCTGCTCCAGAGCACTCAGGACCTCATACTGGGGCAAAGGTTCACCTTCCAACAGAACAATGACCCTAAGCACACAGCCAAGACAATGCAGGAGTGGCTTCATGACAAGTCTCTGAATGTCCTTGAGTGGCCCAGACAGAGCCCGGACTTGAACCCAATCGAACATCTCTGGAGAGACTTGAAAATAGCTGTGCAGCGACGCTCCCCATACAACCTGACAGAGCTTGAGAGGATCTGCAGAGAAGAATGGGAGAGACTCCCCAAATACAGGTGTGCCAAGCTGGTAGCATCATACTCAAGAAGACTCGATGCTGTATTCCCTGCTAAAAGGTGCTTCAACAAAGTACTGAGTAAAGAGTCTGAATACTTATGGAAATGTGATATTTCAATTTTTTATTTGTAATACATTTGCAAAAATTTCTAAAATCCAGTTTTTGCTTTGTGGGGTATTGTGTGGAGATTGATGAGGTAAAAAAACTATTTTATCAATTTTAGAATAACAAAAAAGTGGGAAAAGTGAAGGGGTCTGAATACTTTCCGAAGGCACCGTATATGTAGGTCATTGTATGTGTATAATGTGCTTTTAATGTCGTACACCACCTGTGAACAAACTTACAATCCCCTTGTATGTGGTCGTTTTCTCTAGGTACAGACGGTGTGGAGTCGGACCGGTCTGGGATCATGCTACCATTCCACAGTACACCACTAGGTGGCAGGAGAGGGAGCAGCAAGCCCTACTCCTGCTCAGATGGACCAGTGAAACCCCAGAGTAGAAAACACTTGAATACAGGTTGGTGGTGCTGGTATTGACTTTCTGCTTATGGGTCTAAAATAAAAGGAACAATTGCAAAAACAAGAGTGATTCTTACATTATATTTAACAAAATATTAAATCAGTTGCTGAGTCAGATTTTGGTGCTTCAGCTTGCAGAATTTGCCTTAAAGTTGTATTTGGTGGTCATAAAGGCAGTTGTGTGTGTTTCTACATGTAATTGTCTGTTGGTGTTATGTATTATGTCATGTTTTATGTGGACCCCAGGAAAGGTAGCTGCAGCTTTGGCTGTAGCTAATTGGGATCCTAATAAAATACTAAATACTAAAATCCCTTTTAGCATCAGAGGAGAACCGTTCTCTGGAGACCTCCAATCTCACCCAACCCAGTCCTCCAGCACTCTGGCACTCATACAAGAACTTCAGCTACAGATCTCCACGTAAGGACCAGCAACAAGCCCCTGTGACACTGCCATGACCGTGTATCATTCTGACTACTTTACCCATTTTAACATGTAAACATTGGAACAGATTCGTCAGGGTTGTGATGTTGATTCTGTCTTTTTTCATTGTAGCACCACCAGGTGACATGGAGAATGTCTACTCTAAGGGCAGGTATCCTCTCTCCTCTCAGCCTCTACAGAAGCCTCTGTTGCAAGTCAACTATGGCTCCTCCTGCAGTTTACCTGCAGGGTAAGATATGGTTTCATCATTTATTGCCATAATCTATTTGCCTTATTGGAATCCATATTTATCCTCCATGTTGCTTGAACCTTCATCCGTGAAGGTGAAAGAGAAGAACTGAGATGCTTCCCAGGGTTGCCTACTCCTACACTACTGTACTCATGCTCTCACTCTTCTCCGTGGGTCTCAACAGTTTCAAAGTGCGAGAGCAGCAGTCTGTCTCCCACCACCGGAGGCGCTCTACCCAGTCAGACTCAGCACTGCTGCCCAGCAACGTGTACTTTCAGCAGACCTTTCCCCCAGCTCTCAGCCCCCCCAGGACTGGGGTCATAGCCAGCAGGCACAAAGCCAGCAGGGTGAGCCTGGCCACATGGAAAACATTCTTTCATATCAATGGGTGCCAGTAATGTTTTACTTGTATTTACTGAGAAATTATTAGTGGTACTGTTAACTTGTAACAATTTAGCACATCTGGTACTCGTACTGCACAGTTTTTTGTGTGTTTGATTTTATTTGACAAAGAATTGTAATCCTAAAAGAACCAAGGAGCTTTTTGTAGGTTATCATTTCATGTCATAACCGTTTTCTATGCCTTTTGTAAGTAAATTAAAGGTGACTGAGATACAAGCGTAACCTTAAACTGTTGTTGTTTGTCTTAGGATGAGGACATCAACAGGACATTGGACAGGGCTATCGAGGCAGCCCGCATTATGAAGAGGACCACTGATAGGATGGCCAAGAGCCTGTCAGCTGACCTTGCCAAGGTTGAGCTGTACAGGAAGTTACACGGCCTTCACCCATTGACAGGGAGGAACAATACTGGCTCATAACACTCTAATTGACACACTGGAGATACTGCTGCTACTATAGGGCTGGTCCAGGATTAGCTAACCAGTGAATTCAGCAGGGATTATTTTGTATACAGGTGAAGTCGGGAAGTTTACATACACCTTAGCCAAATACATTTAAACTCAGTTTTTCACAATTCCTGACATTTAGTCCTAGTAAAAAATTCCCTGTTTTAGGTCAGTTAGGATCATTTATTTTAAGAATGTGAAATGTCAGAATAATAGTAGAGAGAATTCCTAGTGGGTCAGAAGTTTACATACACTCAATTAGTATTTGATAGGATTGCCTTTAAATTGTTAAACTTGGGTCAAACAGCCTTCCACAAGCTTCCCACTATAAGTTGGATTAATTTTGGCCCATTCCTCCTGACAGAGCTGGTGTAACTGAGTCAGGTTTGTAGGCCTCCTTGCTCAGACACACTTTCTCAGTTCTGCCCACACATTTTCTATAGGATTGAGGTCAGGGCTTTGTGATGGTCACTCCAATACCTTGACTTTGTTGTCTTTAAGCCATTTTGCCACAACTTTGGAAGTATGCTTGGGGTCATTGTCCATTTGGAAGACCCATTTGCGACCAAGCTTTAACTTCCTGACTGATGTCTTGAGATGTTGCTTCAATATATCCACATAATTTTACTTCCTTATGACGCCATCTATTTTGTGAAGTGCACCAGTCCCTCCTGCAGCAAAGCACCCCCACAACATGATGCTGCTACTCCCGTGCTTCACAGTTGGGATGGTGTTCTTCGGCTTGCAAGCATCTCCCTTTTTCCTCCAAACATAACGATGGTCATTCTGGCCAAACAGTTCTATTTTTGTTTCATCAGACCAGAGGACATTTCTCCAGAAAGTACGATCTTTGTCCCAATGTGTAGTTGCAAACTGTAGTCTGGCTTTTTTATGCTGGTTTTGGAGAAGTGGCTTCTTCCTTGCTGAGAGGCCTTTCAGGTTATGTCGATATAGGACTCGTTTTACTGTGGATAGAGATACTTTTGTACCCGTTTCCTCCAGCATCTTCACAGGGTCCTTTGCTGCTGTTCTGGAATTGATTTGCACTTTTCGCACCAAAGTACGTTAATCTCTAGGAGACAGAACGCGCCTTTCCTGAACGGTATGACGGCTGTATGGTCCCATGTTGTTTATACTATTGTTTTTACAGATGAACGTAGTACCTTCAGGCATTTGGAAATTGCTCCCAAGGATGAACCAGACTTGTGGAGGTCTACCATTTTCCCATGATGTCAAGCAAAGAGGCACTGAGCTTGAAGGTAGACCTTGAAATACATCCACAGGTACACCTCCAATTGACTCAAATGTTGTCAATTATCAGAAGCTTCTAAAGCCATGACATCTTTTTCTGGAATTTTCCAAACTGTTTAAAGGCACAGTCAACTTAGGGTATGTAAACTTCTGACCCACTGGAATTGTGATACAGTGAATTATAAGTTAAATTATCTCTCTGTCAACAATTGTTTGAAAAATGCACAAAGAAGATGTCCTAACAGTCTTTCCAAAACTATAGTTTGTTAACAAGACATTTGTGGAGTGTTTGAAAAATGAGTGACTCCAACCTAAGTGTATGTTAACTTCTGACTTCAACTGTATATTTTAATAATACTATAACACTAACTCATGGATTAGCGCTGTGGCAACTTCCAACCCAAAGCTAAACATTATTAAACCTTCAGTTTACAATTAGAAAAACCTTTGAATGTGTTTTTGGAAAATGGATGTATTTGAGAAATTTGACTGAATCTGATCATTTATTTTTGAATTACATTATTTATAACCATTTGGTCTCATTAGTTATTTTGTAAATGTCATATTATTGAAAATATTTTTTTTTTTAATTGATGTTGCAAAATGTCCCCCCTTATTCGAGAGGCCTGTGTGTGTTAAGATGAACACAAGAAGGGGCACCAGCGCTGTTCATAGTGGGCTACTGTAATTGACTAAACATGTAACCTTTGCCTTGGTAACACCAGCTGCCTCAGTACTACTACCATTACTACCAGTATCATTCAGCCACTTCAACGTATGATCTCTTAGGCCGCAGGACATCACTATCAAATTATCCTGTTCCTACCTACCCAACTGTCCGTCCACCATACCCCAACACACATACCAAGATTACTTTGATTAAAAAATCTGCCAGATTTTGAATATTACATTACAGAAAAATCACCTTCACTTCTTTATGAGAATGGGTATCGATATTTGAGTCTGCAAGCGTTTGCTTGCAGACTCAAGCAAACGCTCAAAGTATTTGAACCAAAGTCTGATCCAGCTCATCCCCTATTCATAAAACACAACCTTTACAGCTATCACACTGATACTGTCCATGTGTCCTCACAGAGGTATGATACTGCCCTGTGGTCTTGAGGTGTCTGTTACCTCCTTGGTTCCATCAGCTATCACACTGATACTGTCCATGTGTCCTCACAGAGGTATGATACTGCCCTGTGGTCTTGAGGTGTCTGTTACCTCCTTGGTTCCATCAGCTATCACACTGATACTGTCCATGTGTCCTCACAGAGGTATGATACTGCCCTGTGGTCTTGAGGTGTCTGTTACCTCCTTGGTTCCATCAGCTATCACACTGATACTGTCCATGTGTCCTCACAGAGGTATGATACTGCCCTGTGGTCTTGAGGTGTCTGTTACCTCCTTGGTTCCATCAGCTATCACACTGATACTGTCCATGTGTCCTCACAGAGGTATGATACTGCCCTGTGGTCTTGAGGTGTCTGTTACCTCCTTGGTTCCATCAGCTATCACACTGATACTGTCCGTGTGTCCTCACAGAGGTATGATACTGCCCTGTGGTCTTGAGGTGTCTGTTACCTCCTTGGTTCCATCAGCTATCACACTGATACTGTCCATGTGTCCTCATAGAGGTATGATACTGCCCTGTGGTCTTGAGGTGTCTGTTACCTCCTTGGTTCCATCAGCTATCACACTGATACTGTCCATGTGTCCTCACAGAGGTATGATACTGCCCTGTGGTCTTGAGGTGTCTGTTACCTCCTTGGTTCCATCAGCTATCACACTGATACTGTCCATGTGTCCTCACAGAGGTATGATACTGCCCTGTGGTCTTGAGGTGTCTGTTACCTCCTTGGTTCCATCAGCTATCACACTGATACTGTCCATGTGTCCTCACAGAGGTATGATACTGCCCTATGGTCTTGAGGTGTCTGTTTCCTCCTTGGTTCCATCAGCTATCACACTGATACTGTCCATGTGTCCTTACAGAGGTATGAAACTGCCCTGTGGTCTTGAGGTGTCAGTTACCTCCTTGGTTCCATCAGCTATCACACTGATACTGTCCATGTGTCCTCACAGAGGTATGATACTGCCCTGTGGTCTTGAGGTGTCTGTTTCCTCCGACACATTGGTGCGGCTGGCTTCCGGGTTGGATGCGCGCTGTGTTAAGAAGCAGTGCGGCTTGGTTGGGTTGTGTATCGGAGGACGCATGACTTTCAACCTTCATCTCTCCCGAGCCCGTACGGGAGTTGTAGCAATGAGACAAGATAGTAGCTACTAACAATTGGATACCACGAAATTGGGGAGAAAAAGGGGGTAAAATTCGAAAAAAAGAGAAAGGACACCATTATGTTAACTGCTCCCTCCCTGCGTGATGTGTGTTTCTATTCTGGGGGAAACTATGGTCCAAGACATTCACATAAAAGAGAGGGACCTAGTTCAAATGGAAGTCTAAGTGATGTACCCCCACAGTGTCAAACCTGATCCCTACGCACACAAATTTAAGGACATATTCTCACAATTTTCAGTTGCCTGCCACTGGCCAGTGCTTTGTATTGGAATAGCAATAGCACTTACCATTGGTTTAAAGTACTTAAGTAGTACTTTAAAGTATCTGTACTTTACTATTTATATTTTTGCTAACTTTTACTTCACTACATTCAGAAATAAAATAATGTACTTTTTACTCCATACATTTTCCGTGACACCCAAAAGTACTTGTTACATTTTGACAGAAAATGGTCCAATTCACACACTTATCAAGAGAACATGCCTGGTCATCCCTGGTGACTTCCGGCGCCGACAGAGATGGCCGCCTCACTTCGCGTTCCTAGGAAACTATGCAGTTTTTGGTTTTTTTACGTGTTATTTCTTACATTAGTACCCCAGGTCATCTTAGGTTTCATTACATACAGTCGAGAAGAACTACTGAATATAAGAGCAGCGTCAACTCACCATCAGTACGACCAAGAATATGACTTTCGCGAAGCGGATCCTGTGTTCTGCCTTTCACCCAGGACAACGGAATGAATCCCAGCCGGCGACCCAAAAAAACGACTTCATAAAAGAGGGAAACGTAGCGGTCTTCTGGTCAGACTCCGGAGACGGGCACATCGTGCACCACTCCCCAGTATACTTCTCGCCAATGTCCAGTCTCTTGACAACAAGGTTGATGAAATCCGAGCAAGGGTAGCATTCCAGAGGGACATCAGAGACTGTAACGTTCTTTGCTTCACGGAAACATGGCTCACTGGAGAGACGCTATCGGAATCGGTGCAGCCAGCTGGTTTCTCCACGTATCGCACCGACAGAAACAAACATCTTTCTGGTAAGAAGAGGGGCGGGGGCGTATGCCTTATGGCTAACGAGACGTGGTGTGGTCACAAAAGCATACAGGAACTCAAGTCCTTCTGTTCACCTGATTTAAAATTCCTCACAATCAAATGTCGACCGCATTATCTACCAAGGGAATTCTCTTCGATTATAATCACAGCCGTATATATTCCCCCCCAAGCAGACACATCGATGGCTCTGAACAAACTTTATTTGACTCTTTGCAAACTGGAATCCATACATCCTGAGGCTGCATTCATTGTAGCTGGGGATTTTAACAAGGCTAATCTGAAAACAAGACTCCCTAAATTGTATCAGCATATCGATTGCTGTGGATTGATGGCAGCATTCGCATGAAACTGAAAGCTCGAACCACTGATTTTAATCAGGGCAAGGTGACCGGAAACATGACCGAATACAAACAGTGTAGCTATTCCCTCCGCAAGGCAATCAAACAAGCTAAGCGTCAGTATAGAGACAAAGTAGAATCTCAATTCAACGGCTCAGACACAAGAGGTATGTGGCAGGGTCTACAGTCAATCACGGATTACAAAAAGAAAACCAGCCCCGTCACGGACCAGGATGTCTTGCTCCCAGGCAGACTAAATAACTTTTTTGCCCGCTTTGAGGACAATACAGTGCCACTGACACAGCCTGCAACCAAAACATGCGGCCTCTCCTTGACTGCAGCCGAGGTGAGTAAAACATTTAAACGTGTTAACCCTCGCAAGGCTGCAGGCCCAGACGGCATCCCCAGCCGCGCCCTCAGAGCTTTTCGAATCCAAGATGGCGTAGCAGTAAGTCGTCCTGTCGTGTCGTGTCCCTGTATATTTTGTTTATATTTTGTTTATTTTTCGTTTTTTTACATATTTTTAGTTTTTTACATAGCTATCCCTTTAAAAACATTTTGCTAAACCTAAGCTTCCAAATACGCTGGATCTTCACAACTAGCTATCCAGCTAAACCGCAACCCTGGACGATTACCCCTGGCTAGCGTTTCCACCCACTTAGCTTGAAGCTAGCCCGGCCTGCGCTACCACCGTAGCATACTCCTGAGCTACAATACCCGGGCCCACGACCGGTCTATCGATGTCACCGCATGAAGAGGAATAAACAGACTCACCCCATCGCGACGTCCCCCAAAGGCTAACTCTCTAGCCCTCGCTATCTCCCTGCTTGCTAATTCGGCCTGCTAACTGCTAGCTTGTCCAGCTCCGGTCCGCTAACTGCTATCTTGTCTAGCCCGGGCCTACAAACTGTTAGCTTGTTAGCACAGGCCTGCTAACCGCCTGAATCCCTGCGTCTCAAACGCCCTCCGGGCCCATATTTACTTTCTATCTCTTTTGACTTTTAATTTGTTTATACCTTCCGGAAACCTGCCTCACCCAATGTGATACGGAATCGCTATTATTTTTTATTTATTTTTAGAACACACTCAAGAACCTCCAGAAGCTAACCAGCTAACTAGCTACAAGCTATTTAGTCATTGTTCGTTTTTTTAACCTGGATAACACTCGCCAGTCCAGCTTCCCTTCCCCATCCACCGCTGCCCCCTGGACACTGATCTCTTGGCTACATAGCTGATGCAGCGTGATGCACGCTGGACTGTCCATAAATCACGGTACTCCATTCTGCTTGTTTGTTTTATCTGTTGGCCCCGTTGCCTAGTCTACGCCATTTTACCTGCTGTTGTTGTGCTAGCTGATTAGCTGTTGTCTCACCTACTGTTTTAGCTAGCTTTCCCAATTCAACACCTGTGATTACTGTATGCCTCGCTGTATGTCTCTCTCAAATGTCAATATGCCTTGTATACTGTTGTTCAGGTTAGTTATCATTGTTTTAGTCCACAATGGAGCCCCTAGTTCCACTCTTCATACCCCTGATAACTCCTTTGTCCCACCTCCCACACATGCGGTGACCTCACCCATTACTACCAGCATGTCCAGAGATACAACCTCTCTCATCATCACCCAGTGCCTGGGCTTACCTCCGCTGTACCCGCACCCCACCATACCCCTGTCTGCGCATTATGCCCTGAATATATTCTACCATGCCCAGAAACCTGCTCCTCTTATTCTCTGTCCCCAACGCTCTAGGCGACCAGTTTTGATAGCCTTTAGCCGCACCCTCATACTACTCCTTCTCTGTTCCGCGGGTGATGTGGAGGTAAACCCAGGCCCTGCATGTCCCCAGGCACCCTCATTTGTTGACTTCTGTGTTCGAAAAAGCCTTGGTTTCATGCATGTCAACATCAGAAGCCTCCTCCCTAAGTTTGTCTTACTCACTGCTTTAGCACACTCTGCTAACCCTGATGTCCTTGCTGTGTCTGAATCCTGGCTCAGGAAGGCCACCAAAAATTCAGAGATTTCCATACCCAACTATAACATCTTCCGTCAAGATAGAACTGCCAAAGGGGGAGGAGTTGCAGTTTACTGCAGAGATGGCCTGCAAAGTAATGTCATACTTTCCAGGTCCATACCCAAACAGTTCGAACTACTAATTTTGAAAATTACTCTCTCCAGAAATAAGTCTCTCACGGTTGCCGCCTGCTACCGACCCCCCTCAGCTCCCAGCTGTGCCCTGGACACCATTTGTGAATTGATCGCCCCCCATCTAGCTTCAGAGTTTGTTCTGTTAGGTGACCTAAACTGGGATATGCTTAACACCCCGCCAGTCCTACAATCTAAGCTAGATGCCCTCAATCTCACACAAATCATCAAGGAACCCACCAGGTACAACCCTAACTCTGTAAACAAGGGCACCCTCATAGACGTCATCCTGACCAACTGGCCCTCCAAATACACCTCCGCTGTCTTCAACCAGGATCTCAGCGATCACTGCCTCATTGCCTGTATCCGCTACGGAGCCGCAGTCAAACGACCACCCCTCATCACTGTCAAGCGCTCCCTAAAACACTTCTGTGAGCAGGCCTTTCTAATCGACCTGGCCCGGGTATCCTGGAAGGACATTGACCTCATCCCGTCAGTTGAGGATGCCTGGTCATTCTTTAAAAGTAACTTCCTCACCATTTTAGATAAGCATGCTCCGTTCAAAAAATGCAGAACTAAGAACAGATACAGCCCTTGGTTCACCCCAGACCTGACTGCCCTCGACCAGCACAAAAACATCCTGTGGCGGACTGCAATAGCATCGAATAGTCCCCGTGATATGCAACTGTTCAGGGAAGTCCGGAACCAATACACGCAGTCAGTCAGGAAAGCTAAGGCCAGCTTCTTCAGGCAGAAGTTTGCATCCTGTAGCTCCAACTCCAAAAAGTTCTGGGACACTGTGAAGTCCATGGAGAACAAGAGCACCTCCTCCCAGCTGCCCACTGCACTGAGGCTAGGTAACACGGTCACCACTGATAAATCCATGATTATCGAAAACTTCAATAAGCATTTCTCAACGGCTGGCCATGCCTTCCGCCTGGCTACTTCAACCTCGGCCAACAGCTCCGCCCCCCCCGCAGCTCCTCGCCCAAGCCTCTCCAGGTTCTCCTTTACCCAAATCCAGATAGCAGATGTTCTGAAAGAGCTGCAAAACCTGGACCCGTACAAATCAGCTGGGCTTGACAATCTGGACCCTCTATTTCTGAAACTATCTGCCACCATTGTCGCAACCCCTATTACCAGCCTGTTCAACCTCTCTTTCATCTCGTCTGAGATCCCCAAGGATTGGAAAGCTGCCGCAGTCATCCCCCTCTTCAAAGGGGGAGACACCCTGGACCCAAACTGTTACAGACCTATATCCATCCTGCCCTGCCTATCTAAGGTCTTCGAAAGCCAAGTCAACAAACAGGTCACTGACCATCTCGAATCCCACCGTACCTTCTCCGCTGTGCAATCTGGTTTCCGAGCCGGTCATGGGTGCACCTCAGCCACACTCAAGGTACTAAACGACATCATAACCGCCATCGATAAAAGACAGTACTGTGCAGCCGTCTTCATCGACCTCGCCAAGGCTTTCGACTCTGTCAATCACCATATTCTTATCGGCAGACTCAGTAGCCTCGGTTTTTCGGATGACTGCCTTGCCTGGTTCACCAATTACTTTGCAGACAGAGTTCAGTGTGTCAAATCGGAGGGCATGCTGTCCGGTCCTCTGGCAGTCTCTATGGGGGTGCCACAGGGTTCAATTCTCGGGCCGACTCTTTTCTCTGTGTATATCAATGATGTTGCTCTTGCTGCGGGCGATTCCCTGATCCACCTCTACGCAGACGACACCATTCTATATACTTTCGGCCCGTCTCTGGACACTGTGCTATCTAACCTCCAAACAAGCTTCAATGCCATACAACACTCCTTCCGTGGCCTCCAACTGCTCTTAAACGCTAGTAAGACCAAATGCATGCTTTTCAACCGGTCGCTGCCTGCACCTGCATGCCCGACTAGCATCACCACCCTGGATGGTTCCGACCTAGAATATGTGGACGTCTATAAGTACCTAGGTGTCTGGCTAGACCGCAAACTCTCCTTCCAGACTCATATCAAACATCTCCAATCGAAAATCAAATCAAGAGTCGGCTTTCTATTCCGCAACAAAGCCTCCTTCACTCAAGCCGCCAAGCTTACCCTAGTAAAACTGACTATCCTACCGATCCTCGACTTCGGCGATGTCATCTACAAAATGGCTTCCAACACTCTACTCAGCAAACTGGATGCAGTCTATCACAGTGCCATCCGTTTTGTCACTAAAGCACCTTATACTACCCACCACTGCGACTTGTATGCTCTAGTCGGCTGGCCCTCGCTACATATTCGTCGCCAGACCCACTGGCTCCAGGTCATCTACAAGTCTATGCTAGGTAAAGCTCCGCCTTATCTCAGCTCACTGGTCACGATGGCAACACCCATCCGTAGCACGCGCTCCAGCAGGTGTATCTCACTGATCATCCCTAAAGCCAACACCTCATTTGGCCGCCTTTCGTTCCAGTACTCTGCTGCCTGTGACTGGAACGAATTGCAAAAATCGCTGAAGTTGGAGACTTTTATCTCCCTCACCAACTTCAAACATCAGCTATCTGAGCAGCTAACCGATCGCTGCAGCTGTACATAGTCTATTGGTAAATAGCCCACCCTTTTCACCTACCTCATCCCCGTACTGTTTCTATTTATTTACTTTTCTGCTCTTCTGCACACCAATATCTCTACCTGTACATGACCATCTGATCTTTTATCACTCCAGTGTTAATCTGCAAAATTGTAATTATTTGCCTACCTCCTCATGCCTTTTGCACACATTGTATATAGACCCCCCCTTCGTTTTCTACTGTGTTATTGACTTGTTAATTGTTTACTCCATGTGTAACTCTTTGTTGTATGCTCACACTGCTATGCTTTATCTTGGCCAGGTCGCAGTTGCAAATGAGAACTTGTTCTCAACTAGCCTACCTGGTTAAATAAAGGTGAAATAAAATAAAAATAAAAAATGCGCAGACCAGCTGGCTGGTGTGTTTACGGACATATTCAATCAATCCCTATCTCAGTCTGCTGTTCCCACATGCTTCAAGAGGGCCACCATTGTTCCTGTTCCCAAGAAAGCTAAGGTAACTGAGCTAAACGACTACTGCCCCGTAGCACTCACTTCCGTCATCATGAAGTGCTTTGAGAGACTAGTCAAGGACCATATCACCTCCACCCTACCTGACACCCTAGACCCACTCCAATTTGCTTACCGCCCAAATAGGTCCACAGACGATGCAATCTCAACCACACTGCACACTGCCCTAACCCATCTGGACAAGAGGAATACCTATGTGAGAATGCTGTTCATCGACTACAGCTCGGCATTTAACACCATAGTACCCTCCAAGCTCGTCATCAAGCTCGAGACCCTGGGTCTCGACCCCGCCCTGTGCAACTGGGTACTGGACTTCCTGAAGGGCCGCCCCCAGGTGGTGAGGGTAGGCAACAACATCTCCACCCCGCTGATCCTCAACACTGGGGCCCCACAAGGGTGCGTTCTGAGCCCTCTCCTGTACTCCCTGTTCACCCACGACTGCGTGGCCACGCACGCCTCCAACTCAATCATCAAGTTTGCGGACGACACAACAGTGGTAGGCTTGATTACCAACAACGACGAGACGGCCTACAGGGAGGAGGTGAGGGCCCTCGGAGTGTGGTGTCAGGAAAATAACCTCACACTCAACGTCAACAAAACTAAGGAGATGATTGTGGACTTCAGGAAACAGCAGAGGGAACACCCCCCTATCCACATAGATGGAACAGTAGTGGAGAGGGTAGCACGTTTTAAGTTCCTCGGCATACACATCACAGACAAACTGAATTGGTCCACTCACAAAGACAGCATCGTGAAGAAGGCGCAGCAGCGCCTCTTCAACCTCAAGAGGCTGAAGAAATTCGGCTTGTCACCAAAAGCACTCACAAACTTCTACAGATGCACAATCGAGAGCATCCTGGCGGGCTGTATCACTGCCTGGTACGGCAACTGCTCCACCCACAACCGTAAGGCTCTCCAGAGGGTAGTGAGGTCTGCACAACGCATCACCAGGGGCAAACTACCTGCCCTCCAGGACACCTACACCACCCGATGTTACAGGAAGGCCATAAAGATCATCAAGGACAACAACCACCCGAGCCACTGCCTGTTCACCCCGCTATCATCGAGAAGGCGAGGTCAGTACAGGTGCATCAAAGCTGGGACCGAGAGACTGAAAAACAGCTTCTATCTCAAGGCCATCAGACTGTTAAACAGCCACCACTAACATTGAGTGGCTGCTGCCAACACACTGACTCAACTCCAGCCACTTTAATAATGGGAATTGATGGGAAATGATGTAAAATATATCACTAGCCACTTTAAACAATGCTACCTAATATAATGTTTACATACCCTACATTATTCATCTCATATGTATACATATATACTGTACTTTATATCATCTACTGCATCTTTATGTAATACATGTATCACTAGCCACTTTAACTATGCCACTTTGTTTACATACTCATCTCATATGTACAGTGCCTTGCGAAAGTATTCGGCCCCCTTGAACTTTGCGACCTTTTGCCACATTTCAGGTTTCAAACATAAATATATAAAACTGTATTTTTTTGTGAAGAATCAACAACAAGTGTGACACAATCATGAAGTGGAACGACATTTATTGGATATTTCTAACTTTTTTAACAATTCAAAAACTGAAAAATTGGGCGTGCAAAATTATTCAGCCCCTTTACTTTCAGTGCAGCAAACTCTCTCCAGAAGTTCAGTGAGGATCTCTGAATGATCCAATGTTGACCTAAATGACTAATGATGATACATACAATCCCCCTGTGTGTAATCAAGTCTCCATATAAATGCACCTGCACTGTGATAGTCTCAGAGGTCCGTTAAAAGCGCAGAGAGCATCATGAAGAACAAGGAACACACCAGGCAGGTCCGAGATACTGTTGTGAAGAAGTTTAAAGCCGGATTTGGATACAAAAAGATTTCCCAAGCTTTAAACATCCCAAGGAGCACTGTGCAAGCGATAATATTGAAATGGAAGGAGTATCAGACCACTGCAAATCTACCAAGATCTGGCCGTCCCTCTAAACTTTCAGCTCATACAAGGAGAAGACTGATCAGAGATGCAGCCAAGAGGCCCATGATCACTCTGGATGAACTGCAGAGATCTACAGCTGAGGTGGGAGACTCTGTCCATAGGACAACAATCAGTCGTATATTGCACAAATCTGGCCTTTATGGAAGAGTGGCAAGAAGAAAGCCATTTCTTAAAGATATCCATAAAAGGTGTTGTTTAAAGTTTGCCACAAGCCACCTGGGAGACACACCAAACATGTGGAAGAAGGTGCTCTGGTCAGATGAAACCAAAATTGAACTTTTTGGCAACAATGCAAAACGTTATGTTTGACGTAAAAGCAACACAGCTCATCACCCTGAACACACCATCCCCACTGTCAAACATGGTGGTGGCAGCATCATGGTTTGGGCCTGCTTTTCTTCAGCAGGGACAGGGAAGATGGTTCAAATTGATGGGAAGATGGATGGAGCCAAATACAGGACCATTCTGGAAGAAAACCTGATGGAGTCTGCAAAAGACCTGAGACTGGGACGGAGATTTGTCTTCCAACAAGACAATGATCCAGAACATAAAGCAAAATCTACAATGGAATGGTTCAAAAATAAACATATCCAGGTGTTAGAATGGCCAAGTCAAAGTCAAAGTCCAGACCTGAATCCATCTACTGAATCTCTACCATCACTCATTCATATATCTTTATGTACATATTCTTTATCCCCTTACACTTGTGTGTGTATTGTCGGAACTAGAAGCACAAGCATTTCGCTACACTCGCATTAACATCTGCTAACCATGTGTATGTGACAAATACAATTTTATTTTATTTTATTTGATCCCTGGTCATCCCTACTGCATCTGATCTGGCGGACTCACTAAACACAAATGCTTCGTCTGTAAATGATGTCTGAGTGTTGGAGTGTGACCCTGGCTATCGGTCAATAAAAAAACAAATTAATATACACTGTTCAAAAAAATAAAGGGGACACTAAAATAACACATCCTAGATTTGAATGAATTAAATATTCTTATTAAATACTTTTTTCTTTACATAGTTGAATGTGCTGACAACAAAATCACAAAAATTATCAATGGAAATCAAATTTTTCAACCCATGGAGGTCTGGATTTGGAGTGACACTCAAAATTTAAGTGGAAAACCACACTACAGGCTGATCCAACTTTGATGTAATGTCCTTAAAACAAGTCAAAATGAGGCTCAGTAGTGTGTGTGGCCTCCACGTGCCTGTAGGACCTCCCTACAACGCCTGGGCATGCTCCTGATGAGGTGGCGGATGGTCTCCTGAGGGATCTCCTCCCAGACCTGGACTAAAGCATCCGCCAACTCCTGGACAGCCTGTGGTGCAACGTGGCATTGGTGGATGGAGCGAGACATGATGTCCCAGATGTGCTCAATTGGATTCAGGTCTGGGGAACGGGCGGGCCAGTCCATAGCATCAATGCCTTCCTCTTGCAGGAACTGCTGACACACTCCAGCCACATGAGGTCTAGCATTGTCTTACATTAGGAGGAACCCAGGGCCTACCACACCAGCATATGGTTTCACAAGGGGCCTGAGGATCTCATCTCGGTACCTAATGGCAGTCAGGCTACCTCTGGCGAGCACGTGCGGCTCCCTCAAAGAAATGCCACCCCACACCATGACTGACCCACCGCCAAACCGGTCATGCTGGAGGATGTTGCATGCAGCAGAACATTCTCCACGGCGTCTCCAGACTCTGTCACGTCTGTCACGTGCTCAGTGTGAACCTGCTTTCATCTGTGAAGAGCACAGGGCGCCTGTGGCGAATTTGCCAATCTTGGTGCTTGCTGGCAAATGCCAAACGTCCTGCACGGTGTTAGGCTGTAAGCACAACCCCCACCTGTGGACGTCGGGCCCTCATACCACCCTCATGGAGTCTGTTTCTGACCGCTTGAGGAGACACATGCACATTTGTGGCCTGCTGGAGGTCATTTTGCAGGGCTCTGGCAGTGCTCCTCCTGCTCCTCCTTTCACAAAGGAGGATTGTTGGGTTGTTGCCCTCCTGCGGCCTCCTCCACGTCTCCTGATGTACTGGCCTGTCTCCTGGTAGCGCCTCCATTCTCTGGACACTACGCTGACAGACACAGCAAACCTTCTTGCCACAGCTCACATTGATGTCCCATCCTGGATGAGCTGCAATACCTGAGCCACTTGTGTGGGTTGTAGACTCCGTCTCATGCTACCACTAGAGTGAAAGCACCGCCAGCATTCAAGGAGCTGAGAAGTGGTCTGTGGTTAGAGAACCACTCCTTTATTGGGGGTGTCTTGCTAATTGCCTATAATTTCCACCTGTTGTCTATTCCATTTGCACAACAGCATGTGAAATTTATTGTCAATCAGTGTTGCTTCCTAAGTGGACAGTTTGATTTCACAGAAGTGTGATTGACTTGGAGTTACACTGTGTTGTTTAAGTGTTCCCTTTATTTTTTTGAGCAGTGTATATTTTTAGATTAGTGCCGTCTGGTTTGCTTAAAATAAGGAATTTAAAATTATTTATACTTTCACTTTTTATACTTTTTATACTTTAATACATTTTAGCAATTTGTCACCTATACTCCCTCTCTGGCTTCTAGGTCATCAGGCTGCTGATTATCCCGTACACCTGTCACCATCGCCAAGCACACTAGCGCCTCATGACACTCACCTGGACTCACCATGACCTCCTTGATTGTCTTCCCTATATCTGTCACTCCCCTTGGTTCTTTCCTCAGGTGTTATTGACTCTGTTTCATGTCGGTGCGTTGTTTGTTTCGTGTTTATGCCTTTATTTAATAAAACACTCACTCCCTGTACTTGCTTCCTGACTCTCAGCACTTGTTACACAAGTCCATTTAGTCTTGATAATTAAGTATATTTAAAACCAAATACTTTTAGACTTTTACTCAAGTAGTATTTTATAGGGTGACTCACTTGAGTTATTTTCTATTAAGGTATCTTTACTTTTACTCAAGTATGACAATTTAGTACTTTTTCCACCACTGGTGTTTACACACATGAATTGTTTGAAATAGCAATAGTATTTACACACAATGGCACACTTTACATGTTGTATTTCCAAAGCTACATGTGAAGTGGCTCACAATCACACCTGACAATAATCCTCCAGACTGCATGTTGTAATTTCCAAAGCTACATGTGAAGTGGCTCACAATCACACCTGACAATAATCCTCCAGACTGCATGTTGTAATTTCCAAAGCTACATGTGAAGTGGCTCACAATCACACCTGACAATAATCCTCCAGACTGCATGTTGTAATTTCCAAAGCTACATGTGAAGTGGCTCACAATCACACCTGACAATAATCCTCCAGACTGCATGTTGTAATTTCCAAAGCTACATGTGAAGTGGCTCACAATCACACCTGACAATAATCCTCCAGAGTGCATGTGAATGAACTTCCATGGTTGAGTGCTCAACTCCTTTCTGCCTCGAATTTGTCCTTTTGGAAGTCTATCTTGGTAAGCCCTTTTGTTGAACTCCAATGGGGCAAAAGGAGATCTCCACCTATGATACCCAAACATTAACAATCCCTTATAGCTAGTACTGTGGCACCAATCCAATGTTACTGATAGAATATCTGTCTGATATAATGGAAGGTTGGGGCATCCACATACATCTAATCGCCCTAATCTTAACCCTGGTGTTAATCTTTTATCTATCTGAAAAGTAGAAAAGTAACTGAATAACATACTTTTGTTTTCTTCTTTTGGTGGCCATTTTGAATTTTCAACATGTCCAATACACACAGGTTCACAGGTTTGTTCCTGGAACATCACGGTCTAGGTCTGGAACCAAAAAGGGTTCTCCTTTTGGGACAGCCAAATAATGGAAAATAGTTTGGCTGAAACAATGGTTTTGGCAGAGGAGATATATAAACAAGCTCTTATTAAATGTTTTAAAAATATATAAAACTCGCCAAACTATTCCTGAGATATTTACATACTAGAAACAATTTCAAAATCAAACTCGCAAAAATAATTACACAATTACACGCATTTCCATCAATACATGTATTTTTAAAGCCCTTATTACGTCAGCAGAGTCGCAAAGTGCTTATATTATATGCAGATGTAGAAGCACGGTGGCTAAGTTCCAAACTTCTGCCATCTAAGAATGATCGAGGCCACTGTGTTCTTAGGGACCTTCAATGCTACAAACATGTTTTGGTATCCTTCCCCAGGTCTGTGCCTCAACACAATCCGGTCTCTGAGCTCTTCGGACAATTCCTTCCACCTCATGGCTTGTTTTTCGCTCTGACATGCACTGTCAACTGTGGGATCTTATAGAGACAGGTGTGTGCCTTTCCATATAATGTCCAATCAATTGAATTTACCACAGGTGGACTCCAATCAAGTTGTAGAAACATCTCAAGGATGATCAATGGATACAAGATGCACCTGAGCTCAATTTTGAGTCTCATAGCAAAGGGTCTGAATACTTATGTAAATGAGGTATTTCTAAAAACATATATTCGCTTTGTCATTATGGGGTACTGTGTGTCGATTGATGAGAACATCAATCATTTTCACCTGTGTGGTGAATAAAGAAGTAGCGCTACTCTGAACTCTCTGTTTCCTGCGTCTGACTTCTTCCTCCACTACACCCCGGGCATTACAGGAACACTAAACTGCTGGAGGACCTCTCATCCTTCCACTCCCTCCTCTCTACTTTCCTCTGTATCTGCTGTTAAAGTCACGTTGTATCATCCTTTCACTCCCTCCTCTCTACCTTCTCTTCCTCTGTATCTGCTGTTAAAGTCACGTTCTATCATCCTTTCACTCCCTCCTCTCTACCTTCCTCTGTATCTGCTGTTAAAGTCACCTTCTATCATCCTTTCACTCCCTCCTCTCTACCTTCTCTTCCTCTGTATCTGCTGTTAAAGTCACGTTGTATCATCCTTTCACTCCCTCCTCTCTACCTTCCTCTGTATCTGCTGTTAAAGTCACCTTCTATCATCCTTTCACTCCCTCCTCTCTACCTTCTCTTTCTCTGTATCTGCTGTTAAAGTCACCTTCTATCATCCTTTCACTCCCTCCTCTCTACCTTCTCTTCCTCTGTATCTGCTGTTAAAGTCACCTTCTATCATCCTTTCACTCCCTCCTCTCTACCTTCCTCTGTATCTGCTGTTAAAGTCACGTTCTATCATCCTTCCACTCCCTCCTCTCTACTTTCCTCTGTATCTGCTGTTAAAGTCACCTTCTATCATCCTTTCACTCCCTCCTCTCTACCTTCCTCTGTATCTGCTGTTAGTCACATTCTATCATCCTTCCACTCCCTCCTCTCTACCTTCTCTTCCTCTGTATCTGCTGTTAAAGTCACGTTCTATCATCCTTTCACTCCCTCCTCTCTACTTTCTCGTCCTCTGTATCTGCTGTTAAAGTCACCTTCTATCATCCTTTCACTCCCTCCTCTCTACCTTCTCTTCCTCTGTATCTGCTGTTAAAGTCACGTTCTATCATCCTTCCACTCCCTCCTCTATACCTTCTCTTCCTCTGTATCTGCTGTTAAAGTCACGTTCTATCATCCTTTCACTCCCTCCTCTCTACCTTCCTCTGTATCTGCTGTTAAAGTCACCTTCTATCATCCTTCCACTCCCTCCTCTCTACCTTCCTCTGTATCTGCTGTTAAAGTCACCTTCTATCATCCTTTCACTCCCTCCTCTCTACCTTCTCTTCCTCTGTATCTGCTGTTAAAGTCACGTTCTATCATCCTTCCACTCCCTCCTCTATACCTTCTCTTCCTCTGTATCTGCTGTTAAAGTCACGTTCTATCATCCTTTCACTCCCTCCTCTCTACCTTCCTCTGTATCTGCTGTTAAAGTCACGTTCTATCATCCTTTCACTCCCTCCTCTCTACTTTCCTCTGTATCTGCTGTTAAAGTCACGTTCTATCATCCTTCCACTCCCTCCTCTCTACCTTCTCTTCCTCTGTATCTGCTGTTAAAGTCACGTTCTATCATCCTTTCACTCCCTCCTCTCTACCTTCTCTTCCTCTGTATCTGCTGTTAAAGTCACCTTCTATCATCCTTTCACTCCCTCCTCTCTACCTTCTCTTCCTCTGTATCTGCTGTTAAAGTCACCTTCTATCATCCTTCCACTCCCTCCTCTCTCCTTTCCTCTGTATCTGCTGTTAAAGTCACCTTCTATCATCCTTCCACTCCCTCCTCTCTACTTTCCTCTGTATCTGCTGTTAAAGTCACCTTCTATCATCCTTTCACTCCCTCCTCTCTACATTCTCTTCCTCTGTATCTGCTGTTAAAGTCACCTTCTATCATCCTTTCACTCCCTCCTCTCTACCTTCTCTTCCTCTGTATCTGCTGTTAAAGTCACGTTCTATCATCCTTTCACTCCCTCCTCTCTACCTTCCTCTGTATCTGCTGTTAAAGTCACGTTCTATCATCCTTTCACTCCCTCCTCTCTACCTTCCTCTGTATCTGCTGTTAAAGTCACGTTCTATCATCCTTTCACTCCCTCCTCTCTACTTTCCTCTGTATCTGCTGTTAAAGTCACGTTCTATCATCCTTCCACTCCCTCCTCTCTACTTTCCTCTGTATCTGCTGTTAAAGTCACGTTCTATCATCCTTCCACTCCCTCCTCTCTACCTTCTCTTCCTCTGTATCTGCTGTTAAAGTCACGTTCTATCATCCTTTCACTCCCTCCTCTCTACCTTCTCTTCCTCTGTATCTGCTGTTAAAGTCACCTTCTATCATCCTTTCACTCCCTCCTCTCTACCTTCTCTTCCTCTGTATCTGCTGTTAAAGTCACCTTCTATCATCCTTTCACTCCCTCCTCTCTACTTTCTCTTCCTCTGTATCTGCTGTTAAAGTCACGTTCTATCATCCTTTCACTCCCTCCTCTCTCCTTTCCTCTGTATCTGCTGTTAAAGTCACCTTCTATCATCCTTCCACTCCCTCCTCTCTACTTTCCTCTGTATCTGCTGTTAAAGTCACCTTCTATCATCCTTTCACTCCCTCCTCTCTACATTCTCTTCCTCTGTATCTGCTGTTAAAGTCACCTTCTATCATCCTTTCACTCCCTCCTCTCTACCTTCTCTTCCTCTGTATCTGCTGTTAAAGTCACCTTCTATCATCCTTCCACTCCCTCCTCTCTACCTTCTCTTCCTCTGTATCTGCTGTTAAAGTCACGTTCTATCATCCTTCCACTCCCTCCTCTCTACCTTCCTCTGTATCTGCTGTTAAAGTCACCTTCTATCATCCTTTCACTCCCTCCTCTCTACTTTCCTCTGTATCTGCTGTTAAAGTCACCTTCTATCATCCTTTCACTCCCTCCTCTCTACCTTCTCTTCCTCTGTATCTGCTGTTAAAGTCACATTCTATCATCCTTTCACTCCCTCCTCTCTACCTTCTCTTCCTCTGTATCTGCTGTTAAAGTCACCTTCTATCATCCTTCCACTCCCTCCTCTCTACTTTCTCTTCCTCTGTATCTGCTGTTAAAGTCACCTTCTATCATCCTTTCACTCCCTCCTCTCTACCTTCCTCTGTATCTGCTGTTAAAGTCACGTTCTATCATCCTTCCACTCCCTCCTCTCTACCTTCTCTTCCTCTGTATCTGCTGTTAAAGTCACCTTCTATCATCCTTTCACTCCCTCCTCTCTACCTTCTCTTCCTCTGTATCTGCTGTTAAAGTCACCTTCTATCATCCTTCCACTCCCTCCTCTCTACCTTCTCTTCCTCTGTATCTGCTGTTAAAGTCACGTTCTATCATCCTTTCACTCCCTCCTCTCTACCTTCTCTTCCTCTGTATCTGCTGTTAAAGTCACGTTCTATCATCCTTCCACTCCCTCCTCTCTACTTTCCTCTGTATCTGCTGTTAAAGTCACCTTCTATCATCCTTTCACTCCCTCCTCTCTACCTTCTCTTCCTCTGTATCTGCTGTTAAAGTCACCTTCTATCATCCTTCCACTCCCTCCTCTCTACCTTCTCTTCCTCTGTATCTGCTGTTAAAGTCACGTTCTATCATCCTTTCACTCCCTCCTCTCTACATTCTCTTCCTCTGTATCTGCTGTTAAAGTCACCTTCTATCATCCTTCCACTCCCTCCTCTCTACTTTCTCTTCCTCTGGATCTGCTGTTAAAGTCACGTTCTATCATCCTTTCACTCCCTCCTCTCTACCTTCTCTTCCTCTGTATCTGCTGTTAAAGTCACGTTCTATCATCCTTCCACTCCCTCCTCTCTACTTTCCTCTGTATCTGCTGTTAAAGTCACCTTCTATCATCCTTTCACTCCCTCCTCTCTACCTTCTCTTCCTCTGTATCTGCTGTTAAAGTCACCTTCTATCATCCTTTCACTCCCTCCTCTCTACCTTCTCTTCCTCTGTATCTGCTGTTAAAGTCACCTTCTATCATCCTTTCACTCCCTCCTCTCTACATTCTCTTCCTCTGTATCTGCTGTTAAAGTCACCTTCTATCATCCTTTCACTCCCTCCTCTCTACTTTCCTCTGTATCTGCTGTTAAAGTCACCTTCTATCATCCTTTCACTCCCTCCTCTCTACCTTCTCTTCCTCTGTATCTGCTGTTAAAGTCACCTTCTATCATCCTTTCACTCCCTCCTCTCTACTTTCCTCTGTATCTGCTGTTAAAGTCACCTTCTATCATCCTTTCACTCCCTCCTCTCTACCTTCTCTTCCTCTGTATCTGCTGTTAAAGTCACCTTCTATCATCCTTTCACTCCCTCCTCTCTACCTTCTCTTCCTCTGTATCTGCTGTTAAAGTCACCTTCTATCATCCTTTCACTCCCTCCTCTCTACCTTCTCTTCCTCTGTATCTGCTGTTAGTCACGTTCTATCATCCTTCCACTCCCTCCTCTCTACCTTCTCTTCCTCTGTATCTGCTGTTAAAGTCACCTTCTATCATCCTTCCACTCCCTCCTCTCTACTTTCTCTTCCTCTGTATCTGCTGTTAAAGTCACGTTCTATCATCCTTTCACTCCCTCCTCTCTACCTTCCTCTGTATCTGCTGTTAAAGTCACCTTCTATCATCCTTTCACTGAGCCCACTGGTGCCACTCACACAGAACTATCCTATACCCACTGGTCCCACTCATTCACTCAGCCTACTGAGCCCACTGGTCCCACTCACACAGAACTATCCTATACCCACTGGTCCCACTCATTCACTCAGCCTACTGAGCCCAGAGGCGACGGTCGAGAGCCATGCGTCCTCTGAAACATGACCCTGCCAAGCCACACTGCTAGCTTAACCCAGAAGCCAGCCACACCAATGTGTCGGAGGAAACACCGTGCATGCGCCCGGCCCGCCACAGGAGTCGAAGGAGCGAGAAGGGTCAAGGACATCCCGGTCGGCCGGCCAAACCCTCCCCTAACTCAGATGACGCTGGACCAATTGTGCGCCACCTCATGGGTCTCCTGGGATCGAACTCAGGCCTGTAGTGACGCCTTGGACTGCGATGCAGTGCCTTAGACCACTGCGCCACTCGGAAGTCCCCTCTATTGAAAAAATATATATAATAATAATTATTATCATTATTATTTTGTGTCTGTGACCAACAGATGCATATCTGTATTCCCAGTCATGTGAAATATATATATTCAGCTCTTTTTGAGAGGATGTTTAGAAACAACACATGGAACAACAACAATGTGTAGATCACATATGGGGTCTGTGGTGAATAACACCAGAGACCCTACTGTGTTACAGTAGAATAGGTCACACTGAGGCCCGTGAGAAATGAAAGTGGCATATAGGCTTAATAACTAATTAAATACAGTGCCTTGCGAAAGTTTTCGGCCCCCTTGAACTTTGCGACCTTTTGCCACATTTCAGGCTTCAAACATAAAGATATAAACCTATATTTTGTTGTGAAGAATCAACAACAAGTGGGACACAATCATGAAGTGGAACGACATTTATTGGATATTTCAAACTTTTTTAACAAATCAAAAACTGAAAAATTGGGCGTGCAAAATTATTCAGCCCCTTTACTTTCAGTGCAGCAAACTCTCTCCAGAAGTTCAGTGAGGATCTCTGAATGATCCAATGTTGACCTAAATGACTAATGATGATAAATACAATCCACCTGTGTGTAATCAAGTCTCCGTATAAATGCACCTGCACTGTGATAGTCTCAGAGGTCCGTTAAAAGCACAGAGAGCATCATGAAGAACAAGGAACACACCAGGCAGGTCCGAGATACTGTTGTGAAGAAGTTTAAAGCCGGATTTGGATACAAAAAGATTTCCCAAGCTTTAAACATCCCAAGGAGCACTGTGCAAGCGATAATATTGAAATGGAAGGAGTATCAGACCACTGCAAATCTACCAAGACCTGGCCGTCCCTCTAAACTTTCAGCTCATACAAGGAGAAGACTGATCAGAGATGCAGCCAAGAGGCCCATGATCACTCTGGATGAACTGCAGAGATCTACAGCTGAGGTGGGAGACTCTGTCCATAGGACAACAATCAGTCGTATATTGCACAAATCTGGCCTTTATGGAAGAGTGGCAAGAAGAAAGCCATTTCTTAAAGATATCCATAAAAAGTGTTGTTTAAAGTTTGCCACAAGCCACCTGGGAGACACACCAAACATGTGGAAGAAGGTGCTCTGGTCAGATGAAACCAAAATTGAACTTTTTGGCAACAATGCAAAACGTTATGTTATGCGTAAAAGCAACACAGCTCATCACCCTGAACACACCATCCCCACTGTCAAACATGGTGGTGGCAGCTTCATGGTTTGGGCCTGCTTTTCTTCAGCAGGGACAGGGAAGATGGTTAAAATTGATGGGAAGATGGATGGAGCCAAATACAGGATCATTCTGGAAGAAACCCTGATGGAGTCTGCAAAAGACCTGAGACTACTATCCATCTTCCCATCAATTTTAACCATCTTCCCTGTCCCCGACTCCATTTTGTTGATCCCTGCCTACAGACAGAAACTAAAACAAGAGGCTCCCACGCTGAGGTCTGTCCAACGCTGGTCTGACCAAGCTGACTCCACACTCCAAGACTGCTTCCATCACGTGGACTGGGAGATGTTTCGTATTGCGTCAGATAACAACATTGACGAATACGCTGATTCGGTGTGCGAGTTCATTAGAACGTGCGTTGAAGATGTCGTTCCCATAGCAACGATTAAAACATTCCCTAACCAGAAACCGTGGATTGATGGCAGCATTCGTGTGAAACTGAAAGCGCGAACCACTGCTTTTAATCAGGGCAAGGTGTCTGGTAACATGACCGAATACAAACAGTGCAGCTATTCCCTCCACAAGGCTATCAAACAAGCTAAGCGACAGTACAGAGACAAAGTAGAATCTCAATTCAACGGCTCAGACACAAGAGGCATGTGGCAGGGTCTACAGTCAATCACGGACTACAGGAAGAAATCCAGCCCAGTCACGGACCAGGATGTCTTGCTCCCAGGCAGACTAAATAACTTTTTTGCCCGCTTTGAGGACAATACTGTGCCACTGACACGGCCTGCAACGAAAACATGCGGTCTCTCCTTCACTGCAGCCGAGGTGAGTAAGACATTTAAACGTGTTAACCCTCGCAAGGCTGCAGGCCCAGACGGCATCCCCAGCCGCGCCCTCAGAGCATGCGCAGACCAGCTGGCCGGTGTGTTTACGGACATATTCAATCAATCCCTATACCAGTCTGCTGTTCCCACATGCTTCAAGAGGGCCACCATTGTTCCTGTTCCCAAGAAAGCTAAGGTAACTGAGCTAAACGACTACCGCCCCGTAGCACTCACATCCGTCATCATGAAGTGCTTTGAGAGACTAGTCAAGGACCATATCACCTCCACCCTACCTGACACCCTAAACCCACTCCAATTTGCTTACCGCCCAAATAGGTCCACAGACGATGCAATCTCAACCACACTGCACACTGCCCTAACCCATCTGGACAAGAGGAATACCTATGTGAGAATGCTGTTCATCGACTACAGCTCGGCATTCAACACCATAGTACCCTCCAAGCTCGTCATCAAGCTCGAGACCCTGGGTCTCGACCCCGCCCTGTGCAACTGGGTACTGGACTTCCTGACGGGCCGCCCCCAGGTGGTGAGGGTAGGCAACAACATCTCCTCCCCGCTGATCCTCAACACTGGGGCCCCACAAGGGTGCGTTCTGAGCCCTCTCCTGTACTCCCTGTTTACCCACGACTGCGTGGCCACACACGTCTCCAACTCAATCATCAAGTTTGCGGACGACACAACAGTGGTAGGCTTGATTACCAACAACGACGAGACGGCCTACAGGGAGGAGGCGAGGGCCCTCGGAGTGTGGTGTCAGGAAAATAACCTCACACTCAACGTCAACAAAACTAAGGAGATGATTGTGGACTTCAGGAAACAGCAGAGGGAACACCCCCCTATCCACATCGATGGAACAGTAGTGGAGAGGGTAGCAAGTTTTAAGTTCCTTGGCATACACATCACAGACAAACTGAATTGGTCCACTCACACAGACAGCATCGTGAAGAAGGCGCAGCAGCGCCTCTTCAACCTCAGGAGGCTGAAGAAATTCGGCTTGTCACCAAAAGCACTCACAAACTTCTACAGATGCACAATCGAGAGCATCCTGGCGGCCTTATCACCGCCTGGTATGGCAACTGCACCGCCCTCAACCGTAAGGCTCTCCAGAGGGTAGTGAGGTCTGCACAACGCATCACCGGGGGCAAACTACCTGCCCTCCAGGACACCTACACCACCCGATGCTACAGGAAGGCCATAAAGATCATCAAGGACATCAACCACCCGAGCCACTGCCTGTTCACCCCGCGGTCATCCAGAAGGCGAGGTCAGTACAGGTGCATCAAAGCTGGGACCGAGAGACTGAAAAACAGCTTCTATCTCAAGGCCATCAGACTGTTAAACAGCCACCACTAACATTGAGTGGCTGCTGCCAACACACTGTCAATGACACTGACTCAACTCCAGCCACTTTAATAATGGGAATTGATGGGAAATGATGTAAATATATCACTAGCCACTTTAAACAATGCTACCTTATATAATGTTACTTACCCTACATTATTCATCTCATATGCATACCTATATCGACTGCATCCTTATGTAATACATGTATCACTAGCCACTTTAACTATGCCACTTTGTTTACATACTCATCTCATATGTTATACTGTACTCGATATCATCTACTGTATCTTGCCTATGCTGCTCTGTACCATCACTCATTCATATATCCTTATGTACATATTCCTTATCCCCTTACACTGTGTATAAGACAGTAGTTTTTTTGGAATTGTTAGTTAGATTACTTGTTCGTTATTACTGCATTGTCGGAACTAGAAGCACAAGCATTTCGCTACACTCGCATTAACATCTGCTAACCATGTGTATGTGACAAATACAATTTGATTTGATTTGATTTGAAGAAAAGCAGGCCCAAACCATGATGCTGCCACCACCATGTTTGGTGGATTGTATTTATCATCATTAGTCATTTAGGTCAACATTGGATCATTCAGAGATCCTCACTGAACTTCTGGAGAGAGTTTGCTGCACTGAAAGTAAAGGGGCTGAATAATTTTGCACACCCAATTTTTCAGTTTTTGATTTGTTAAAAAAGTTTGAAATATCCAATAAATGTCGTTCCACTTCATGATTGTGTCCCACTTGTTGTTTATTCTTCACAAAAAAATACAGTTTTATATCTTTATGTTTGAAGCCTGAAATGTGGCAAAAGGTCGCAAAGTTCAAGGGGGCCGAATACTTTCGCAAGGCACTGTACATACATTGGTCCTAAATTGACCGATTGACGGAAAAGTGGTTTCTTCGGTCAAATGAACTATCAGTTCTGTTTCATCCCAGATACATCAAACATCAATGCTCGAGGGAGAAAAACTCCCCTTTAGGATATGATGGTCTCTTTCAAGGGGTATGATGGACTAGATTTGAGAGATAATTAGAGGATTTCCGGACATTCATGTCAAATGACTTGAAGATCTGTTTATCTTGAAGTGAGCATCTGAGTAGCTGGCCTCAATCTGGTGAAACAAATAAATTATAGCCCCTATAAGGACTCTGTATGGGATAAACTAAAGCATAGTGTCATGCTTTTACTATAGAGTTTTGTTGAGCTATTAGCTTGCTTGTAGGCTAGCCTGGGCTATACAGTAGCCAGTATCCCATTCTCATTAATACTCACAGGAGGCGTAGAGTAGCACCCAACAATGTACTGTAACTGGACCGAATCTCCGGTTTATTGTACACCCTTGGTTGTACACTTTTAGAAAAAAAAGGTGTGATCTAGAACCTGAAAGGGTTTTTCAGCTGTCCTCATAGGAAAACCCTTTGAAGAACCTGTTTGGGTTCCATGTAGGACCCTTTCCACAGAGGGTTCTACCTGGAACCCAAAAGGGTTCTATTATGGGGACAGCTGAAAAACCCTTTCGGAACTCTTTTTTCTAAGAGTGTACAGGCAGGTGCTCAGCTCCAGGACAACAGGACATTATCCACTGTTATACAGAGCCATGCAATAATCGTTTTAACATTATACAACCGGATATCCAACTCACCAACATTCGGTAGGGGAGATCGGGGGCACCTTGAATTTCTCCAAACAGACACAAGCTAGTGATGAAACTCACTCAATTTGGTTCTCTCTTTGCTTGAAACGTTTCAGCCAAATACTGTATCTCACTATTTGCATTTTATGGGCAAATATTTGTTTTATAGGGCTGAGAGTAGTTTTGTCCATCGGCGGTATATTTTTTATAGTGTCCCGAGCATTAATGTCCAAGAATTCAAACGAGCATATTGTCATCACTATATGTTGGCGAACATTGACATGTCACTACTGTTGTCTCTTGCTTAGCACATTAGGTTTTGTCGTGACTACTAGGGTTGGGGGCAATTGTAGCGCAGTGTTCGAATTACTCTCAGCCAAGCAGCCAAATGATAAAAACAAGTGATTTTAACTTCAAGATTATATTAATTATACAAATACTAACTTTAAATAGCTTTGGGGTAGAGTGCCAAATAAGTTGTAAACGGATATTTGTATTTAACTAGGCAAGTCGGTTAAGAACAAATTCTTATTTACAATGACGGCATAGGAACAGTGGGTTGACTGCCTTGTTCGGGGGAACAACGACAGATTTTTAACCTTTCGGTTACTGGCCCGATGCTCTAACCACTAGGCTACCTAGCCGTCCTGTATGTTCTGGGCACCATCAGACTATTGAAGACAGGAACTGAATGGCTCAAACAGTGGTGTTACTGTAAATAGTGTTGGCTTTCATAAAAATACTTACATTTCTTAAACGTGAATGCTTTTGAAGTTACATTTGTTTATTTGGTTTATATTTTCGGTGTTACTTTTGACCCCATCTAATGTTACAATTTCCCCTGGCACGGAGGCAAATGTAACATCCAGACTTTTCAGAAAATCCATATTGTGATCCAAATGTCTTATGTATAGACATATAAATAGTGTGAATGATTAAGAGACAGCGAGTAAGTTTCTTATATAAAAAAAGAAAAGAAAAATGTATATGGAGCAATACAATAAAACAAAAACAAAAACTAGAATGTCATCGTATGCTGTAGCGTTAAGATTTTCCTTCACTGGAACTAAGGGGCCTAGCCCGAACCATGAAAACAGCCTCAGACCATTATTCTTCCTCCACCAAACTTTACAGTTGGCACTATACATTCAGGCAGGTAGTGTTCTCCTGGCATCCGCCAAACCCAGATTTGTCCGTCGGACTGCCAGATGATGCTCCAGAGTCCAATGGAAGCGAGCTTTACACCACTCCAGCCGGCGCTTGGCATTGCACATGGTGATCTTAGAATTATGTGCGGCTACTCGGCCATGGAAACCCATTTTATGAAGCTCCAGACGAACAGTTATTGTGCTGACGTTGCTTCCAGAGGCAGTTTGGAACTCGGTAGTGAGTGTTGCAACCAAGGATAGACGATTTTGATCAAATCTTTACCTCCTTTCTCTACACAGGCCGTGATCAGCCTTCTCACCACAGCAGTGTCCGTACCAACCAGGATAGATATTACCTTTCATGGACGGGTCTGGACATACCAACATAAGCTCTTCAATGGTCTCTGCTACACTCTTACTGATCCTGAAAAGTAAAACTTGAGTGACTGATAGCCATCATAGGAGTATTGCTCTAAGCTAAGGCCCCAAATCTTCAAGTTTTTCATTTGTTTTAATGGCAGATGTGTCAAGCACTTGTGGTGAAATAACCTGTAGAGTAGAGTAATCTGAGTCCCACTATCTAAAAATGCTTTAGCATAGATGCCTTCAATCTGTACAGGGACAACAGCACTATGGCCCACTAAACCGGTAGGTAGTATGCCTTTTACTTCTTGACGTTTCTTGTTGCACTTGGTGGAACGTATCTTCATCGGGAAGTCAGGCCTTTACTGGGTCCCTCTGTGGTTCCCCATTGACCTGGCAGATGCCTGTTGACTTTCTTCAAGTTTTCTTCGCCCTCACAGTCTTGTTTGAAGTGTCTATCCTCTCCGCATTTATAGCAGAAGAAACCAGGTCTACCTTCATCCTTGGTAGGACCTTGAAATGGATCAGCATTCTTCTTTCTGACATTGACAGTGGAATCTGACTTCTGAGTGGATGTGTCAGGCATCCCTGTGGTGACAGCAGTGGACCTAAGACAAGTCATCTCAGTTTTCAAGCCACTCATTCCTTTTCTCAGCAACTCAATGTCACTGTTAGATTCTATGGTTGCAGCAGCAACTGTAGTGACAGCTGCTGTAGTGACAGCTGCTGACATCACAACACTTGTGGGAACATTCCTGTCTTGAATCATATCTTCCTCCTCCCTTACCTCGGAAAGCCGCTCTGAGAAGGCAGGTGGCTCACACAGCTTGAAGGTCATCCGTATGCGAAGAGCAACCATGTTGTGTGACAGTGCACCTCTCGCATTCTGTTCAGTGTGTTTGCGATTCATCTCAGACAGTTGAATTCCTCCTTTGCGAAACACGCTGCGCAGCAGTTTGTTTAATCTCAGCACATATGTACAGCTTCTCTCCCTCATTCTGGAACGTGCTTCTGAACCTTTCCATCAGATCGGATGCACTCTGTGTTGCCGAATGCAGTTTCAAGACCATTCATGTAAACAGTAGCAGTGGGATTCCCAATGTCAGCAACAGGACCCTTTAGTCTTTCAACTATTCTCTGCTTCTTCACATTTTCAGTACACTGCCATTCATCCAGCAGATGAGTGGTCTGCTCAGCCCAAGCATCATACTCCTCTTCTCCACTGGGAGTAGGCTTCACACCAGAAAACATGCGTAGCTTGCAGTAACCTTGCATATTAGTAGGTACACAGTGACATTTCTTCACCAACGGCTAACGGCACTAAACAACTCAGTGTTGAGATCAACAGCAGGGGAGGGACTTATCAGGCCTTTAACATCAGTAACAATCTTCCCCCTCAGCAGCAGATGCAGGTGATGCACAGGCCAGGGACCAACCTCTCCAGGTATCCCTACAACATCTGGTTTAGGTTAACACTTTTGGTTAACAAGTATACACAATACACCAGTATCATTCAAGGAAAACAACTGAATAACATCCCAGACAGAGGCCCCAAAAATGTAACCCTCTGAAATCAAATGAAATCAAATGTTGTTAGTCACATGCTCCAAATACAACAGGTGTAGACCTTACAGTGAAATGTTTACTTACGAGCCCCTAAAGAGCAGCAGTATAATAACAATAGAGAGACTATATACAGGGGGGTACCGGTACAGAGTCAATGTGCGGGGGGCAACGGTTGGTTGAGGCTCTGGAAAATATGGTGAAAAGGAAATATCTGTAAATAAAAAATGTGGTATGACAACTCGGTAAGGGAAACACAAAAAATACCAAGAGTCCAGAGACATACTAGAATGTATTATATGATACACATACAAATACATAAAATGCACAACAACACATGCAATACAAAATGCCCTGCATGCAACCAAGAAACGATGTCCAGCTTCACAGAAGTCCCCAGATTATCTCTGACCAAGCCATCCACTCCAGCTCCTGATCTGGAGAAATCTAGGCTACAAACGACTGGAGCCTCAATTCAGCACAGCGGCAGTTGAATCCAGTAAATTCAAGACTACCCTTTTTAACTATACTTTTTAGTAGGTAATAATAAGGTAATAATTTCTGCTCAAACCAAATCGTATTTTGACATATAAAAATACAGTTTAAACTCAACAACAACTATTGTGTTCCTACCGCTCCTCCCTCTCGACCGATATCACCTGCGTCCCTGCGTCCCGTGCCCCCACAAACCCGACTCTCCAGCTCACCAAATTCGCATGCACAGGAGAGAAAAAATATTAAATGGGCAGTACATTACAGAATTCAACCAACATGTCTCAAATGATTTGACAGTGACAGAGAGCCTACACCAGCCAAACTAGGACGATGCTGGGCCAATTGCGCGCCGCCCTATGGGACTCCCCATCACGGTCGGTTGTGATACAGCCTGGATTCGAACCAGGGTTTATGTAGTGACTCCGCTGCGCCACTCGGGAGCACCAAACGATTTGCGTTGGTAGGGAATTACACCATAGAGCTTCAAATACATGTGTTTACAAGATATTACATAAACGCAAATAATAAGCCTAAAATGTATTAAGTGATTTCTGTTCTTTCCCCACTTTGCTAACATAACATTCTCTATGTTCCAAGTGACCACAAAAAGTATGACGATGCGATGGAGTCGTTACTCCGGCGCCAAAGAACTCTCCTGAACCGTCCATCTTCGCCCAGTTCCGCGAGAACTCCGTAATGGGCTCTGTCAATTCTCTCTCCCCCAATACGGTGTACAACATGCGGGTCGAGGCCATGGATAACACCGGCAACGTCCTGGCTGCGCAGAGTTGGAGAGGAGCTCATGTATGTAGGCTACTGTATGCACGCCTAATGGACGTATGTGCATAATGGACATGGCGAGAGAACAAATGACAGGCGTCTTTATTCTATTCCGTCATATTTTATGAATAGCACTGGTGGTAACACTCCCCGGCACAAGTCACATTATACTATGCCCTACCAGAGACCGTGGTTCAACCCTCACTGTTGCTACCACCTACCTGTATCCCCTTCTGATTTCCAAACTGTCTCAATATATATATACACTTGAAGTCAGAAGTTTACAAACACCTTAGCCAAATACATTGAACCTCAGTTTTTCACAATTCCTGACATTTAATCAGAGTAAAAATTCCCTGTCTTAGGTCAGTTAGGATCACTGCTTTATTTTTGGAATGTGAAATGTCCGAATAATAGTAGAGAGAATGATTTATTTCAGCTTTTATTTATTTCATCACATCCCCAGTGGGTCAGAAATTGACATACACTCAATTAGTATTTGGTAGCATTGCCTTTAAATTGTTTAACTTGGGTCAAATGTTTCAGGCAGCCTTCCACAAGCTTCCCACAATAAGTTGGGTGAATTTTGGCTCAATCCTCCTGACAGAGATGGTGTAACTGAGTCAGGTTTGAAGGCCTCCTTGCTCCCACACGCTTTTTCAGTTCTGCCCACACATTTTCTATGGGATTGAGGTCAGGGCTTTGTGATGGCCACTCCAATACCTTGACTTTGTTGTCCTTAACCATTTTGCCACAACTTTGGAAGTATGCTTGGGGTCATTTTCCATTTGGAAGACCCATTTGCGACCAAGCTTTAACTTCCTGACTGATGTCTTGAGATGACTGATGTCTTCATTCTATTTTATGAAGTGCACCAGTCCCTCCCGCAGCAAGCACCACCAAACATGATTCTGCCACCCCTGTGCTTCACGGTTGGGATGGTGTTCTTCGGCTTGCAAGCCTCCCCCTTTTTCCTCCAAACATAATGATGGTCATTATGGCCAAACAGTTTTTGTTTCATCAGACCAGAGGACATTTCTCCAAAACGTACGATCTTTGTCCCCATGTACAGTTGGAAACCGTAGTCTGGTACCTTCATCTCTAGGAGACAGAACGCGTCTCCTTCCTGAGCAGTAGGACGGCTGTGTGGTTCCATGGTGTTTATACTTGCATACTATTGTTTATACAGATGAACATGTTACCTTCAGGCGTTTGGAAATTGCTCCCAAGGATGAACCAGACTTGTGGAGGTCTACAATTTTTTTCTGAGGTCTTGGCTGATTTCTTTAAATTTTTCCATGATGTCAAGTGAAGAGGCACTGAGTTTGAAGGTAGGCCTTGAAATACATCCACAGGTACACCTCCAATTGACTCAAATTATGTCAATTAGCCTATCAGAAGCTTCTAAATCCATGACATCATTTTCTGGAATTTTCCAAGCTGTTTAAAGGCACAGTCAACTTAGTGTATGTAAACTTCTGACCCACTGGAATTGTGATACAGTGAATTATAAGTTAAATAATCTGTCTGTAAACAATTGTTGGAAAAATGACTTGTGTCATCCACAAAGTAGATGTCCTAACCGACTTGCCAAAACTATAGTTTCTTAACAAGAAATTTGTGGTGTGGTTTAAAAAACAAGTTTTAATGACTCCAACCTAAGTGTATGTGAACTTCCGACTTCAACTGTAGATATATACAGTATATTATAAAGTATATTGTAAAACAAGAAAGATAATGCTTCTGAATCTGATGACGATGTGTGCATATGTGTGCGTGACCACTCTTCTCTAACCACCAGGCCCTGAGGTACCAACCACCGAGCAGGCCTACTCCAAGCAGAGCAACAGCACCGCCATGGAGTTCACTGAGATGTTTGGGGCTAGTGGCTACATCCTGCAGGCCAAGTTTGAGGTGGGAGAATTCTTTTCCGAGACCATGGTGACCAGCTCCCCAGGCACGGTGCTGCAGTTGCAGCCATACACAGACTACACCCTCAGTGTCATGTCTGTCAACAGTGGGGGACACACTGTCAAAGTCTTAACTGACTTGCCTGGTTAAATAAAGGTTAAAAAAATAATATATTATTTCAATAAAAAATCATCATTTATAACCTTGTCAATGTCTTGACTATATTTCCTAATTCATTTTGCAACTCATTATATGTATGTTTTCATGGAAAACAAGGACATTTCTAAGTGACCCCAAACTTTTGAACGGTAGTGTATATGCACCCGTTCAGATATTTACCTGTCGGATATATGCACCTGATTAGATACATATTCCTGTCCAGGTTCATATACCTGTTCAGGTAGCTGAGCTGATCCAAAATCTGTTTTCCCAAACCAAGACATAACCTTACACTTCTTTGAGATACAGGGGGTGAAAATACATAGGTCCTTAAGTTATATAATGTTCTGTAATAAAAACATCTCACATCAGCTGGTAGAATGGATGAAATTAAATGAATCATAGACGTCTTACAACTTACTCAATTCAACAGGTCTTTTTCTGTCTCATTGCTTCTTTATATTCATATGGCCTAGGGGCTATGTAGCTTCTCATCTGTCATGTTTGTCTCATGTCTCTTTATATTCATATAGCCTAGGGGCTATGTAGCTTCTCATCTGTCATGTTTGTCTCATGTCTCTTTATATTCATATAGCCTAGGGGCTATGTAGCTTCTCATCTGTCATGTTTGTCTCATGTCTCTTTATATTCATATAGCCTAGGGAAAAAATGTCAGTCTCTCGATGTGCAAAACTGATAGAGACATACCCCAAGCGACTTACAGCTGTAATCGCAGCAAAAGGTGGCGCTACAAAGTATTAACTTAAGGGGGCTGAATAATGTTTTTGATTTGTTAAAAAAGTTTGAAATATCCAATAAATGTCATTCCACTTCATGATTGTGTCCCACTTGTTGTTGATTCTTCACAAAAAAATACAGTTTTATATCTTTATGTTTGAAGCCTGAAATGTGTCAAAAGGTCGCAAAGTTCAAGGGGGCCGAATACTTTCGCAAGGCACTGTATGTGTATACCATAATAACTAGTGTTTTTGGTTTATTCAAATTGTTCACTAAGTTTGGTGATTTATTCTGTTTCATTTGTTCCCAGGGGGGGAAGGCACATAGGGAGTGTTTAGGCAAGAGGCCTGTGGGCATACATATACCGTAGTATCTACTCCGTCTATGCACACTAGGTAAGACCTGGGCAGACCGCCCCCTGTATTTTGGTTAGCGTGGCATTAAGAAAAGGTAAGACCTGGGCGGTCACCCCCTGTATTTTAATTAGCGCGCCAGGTGGTGCTAAGAATAGGTAAGACCTGGGTGGGCGACCCCCTGTATTTTGGTTAGCGCGCCAGGTGGTGCTAAGAATAGGTAAGACCTGGGTGGACGACCCCCTGTATTTTGGTTAGCGCGCCAGGTGGTGCTAAGAATAGGTAAGACATGGGTGGACGACCCCCTGTATTTTGGTTAGCGCGCCAGGTGGTGCTAAGAATAGGTAAGACCTGGGCGGACCACCCCCTGTATTTTGGTTAGCGCGCCAGGTGGTGCTAAGAATAGGTAAGACTTGGGCGGACCACCTCCTGTATTTTGGTTAGCGCGCCAGGTGGCGCTAAGAATAGGTAAGACCTGGGCGGACCACCCCCTGTATTTTGGTTAGCGTGCCAGGTGGCACTAAGAATAGGTAAGACCTGGGTGGACCACCCCCTGTATTTTGGTTAGTGTGGCATTAAGAATAGATAAGACCTGGGTGGACCACCCCCTGTATTTTGGTTAGCGTGCCAGGTGGTGCTAAGAATAGGTAAGACCTGGGCGGACCACCCCCTGTATTTTGGTTAGCGTGCCAGGTGGCACTAAGAATAGGTAAGACCTGGGTGGACCACCCCCTGTATTTTGGTTAGTGTGGCATTCAGAATAGGTAAGACCTGGGTGGACCACCCCCTGTATTTTGGTTAGCGTGCCAGGTGGTGCTAAGAATAGGTAAGACCTGGGTGGACCACCCCTGTATTTTGGTTAGCGCGCCAGGTGGTGCTAAGAATAGGTAAGACCTGGGCGGACCACCCCCTGTATTTTGGTTAGCGCGCCAGGTGGTGCTAAGAATAGGTAAGACCTGGGCGGACCACCCCCTGTATTTTGGTTAGCGCGCCAGGTGGTGCTAAGAATAGGTAAGACCTGGGCGGACCACCCCCTGTATTTTGGTTAGCGCGCCAGGTGGTGCTAAGAATAGGTAACACCTGGGCGGACCACCCCCTGTATTTTGGTTAGCGCGCCAGGTGGTGCTAAGAATAGGTAAGACCTGGGCGGACCACCCCCTGTATTTTGGTTAGCGCGCCAGGTGGTGCTAAGAATAGGTAACACCTGGGCGGACCACCCCCTGTATTTTGGTTAGCGCGCCAGGTGGTGCTAAAAATAGGTAAGACCTGGGAGGACCACCCCCTGTATTTTGGTTAGCGTGCCAGGTGGTGCTAAGAATAGGTAAGACCTGGGAGGACCACCCCCTGTATTTTGGTTAGCGTGCCAGGTGGTGCTAAGAATAGGTAAGACCTGGGTGGACCACCCCTGTATTTTGGTTAGCGCGCCAGGTGGTGCTAAGAATAGGTAAGACCTGGGCGGACCACCCCCTGTATTTTGGTTAGCGCGCCAGGTGGTGCTAAGAATAGGTAAGACCTGGGCGGACCACCCCATGTATTTTGGTTAGCGCGCCAGGTGGTGCTAAGAATAGGTAACACCTGGGCGGACCACCCCCTGTATTTTGGTTAGCGCGCCAGGTGGTGCTAAGAATAGGTAAGACCTGGGTGGACCAACCCCTGTATTTTGGTTAGCGCGCCAGGTGGTGCTAAGAATAGGTAACACCTGGGCGGACCACCCCCTGTATTTTGGTTAGCGCGCCAGGTGGTGCTAAAAATAGGTAAGACCTGGGAGGACCACCCCCTGTATTTTGGTTAGTGCGCCAGGTGGTGCTAAGAATAGGTAAGACCTGGGAGGACCACCCCCTGTATTTTGGTTAGTGCGCCAGGTGGTGCTAAGAATAGGTAAGACCTGGGTGGACCACCCCCTGTATTTGGTTAGCGTGGCATTAAGAATAGGTAAGACCTGGGAGGACCACCCCCTGTATTTTGGTTAGTGCGCCAGGTGGTGCTAAGAATAGGTAAGACCTGGGAGGACCACCCGCTGTATTTTGGTTAGTGCGCCAGGTGGTGCTAAGAATAGGTAAGACCTGGGCGGACCACCCCCTGTATTTGGTTAGCGTGACATTAAGAATAGGTAAGACCTGGGCGGACCACCCCCTGTATTTGGTTAGCGTGGCATTAAGAATAGGTAAGACCTGGGCGGACCACCCCCTGTATTTGGTTAGCGTGGCATTAAGAATAGGTAAGACCTGGGCGGACCACCCCCTGTATTTGGTTAGCGTGGCATTAAGAATAGGTAAGACCTGGGCGGACCACCCCCTGTATTTTGGTTAGCGCGCCAGGTGGTGCTAAGAATAGGTAACACCTGGGCGGACCACCCCCTGTATTTGGTTAGCGTGGCATTAAGAATAGGTAAGACCTGGGCGGACCACCCCCTGTATTTGGTTAGCGTGGCATTAAGAATAGGTAAGACCTGGGCGGACCACCCCCTGTATTTTGGTTAGCGCGCCAGGTGGTGCTAAGAATAGGTAAGACCTGGGCGGACCACCCCCTGTATTTTGGTTAGCGCGCCAGGTGGTGCTAAGAATAGGTAACACCTGGGCGGACCACCCCCTGTATTTTGGTTAGCGCGCCAGGTGGTGCTAAGAATAGGTAACACCTGGGCGGACCACCCCCTGTATTTTGGTTAGCGCGCCAGGTGGTGCTAAAAATAGGTAAGACCTGGGAGGACCACCCCCTGTATTTTGGTTAGTGCGCCAGGTGGTGCTAAGAATAGGTAAGACCTGGGAGGACCACCCCCTGTATTTTGGTTAGTGCGCCAGGTGGTGCTAAGAATAGGTAAGACCTGGGCGGACCACCCCCTGTATTTGGTTAGCGTGGCATTAAGAATAGGTAAGACCTGGGCGGACCACCCCCTGTATTTGGATAGCGTGGCATTAAGAATAGGTAAGACCTGGGCGGACCACCCCCTGTATTTGGTTAGCGTGGCATTAAGAATAGGTAAGACCTGGGCGGACCACCCCCTGTATTTGGTTAGCGTGGCATTAAGAATAGGTAAGACCTGGGCGGACCACCCCCTGTATTTTGGTTAGCGCGCCAGGTGGTGCTAAGAATAGGTAAGACTTGGGCGGACCACCTCCTGTATTTTGGTTAGCGCGCCAGGTGGCGCTAAGAATAGGTAAGACCTGGGCGGACCACCCCCTGTATTTTGGTTAGCGTGCCAGGTGGCACTAAGAATAGGTAAGACCTGGGTGGACCACCCCCTGTATTTTGGTTAGTGTGGCATTAAGAATAGATAAGACCTGGGTGGACCACCCCCTGTATTTTGGTTAGCGTGCCAGGTGGTGCTAAGAATAGGTAAGACCTGGGCGGACCACCCCCTGTATTTTGGTTAGCGTGCCAGGTGGCACTAAGAATAGGTAAGACCTGGGTGGACCACCCCCTGTATTTTGGTTAGTGCGCCAGGTGGTGCTAAGAATAGGTAAGACCTGGGAGGACCACCCCCTGTATTTTGGTTAGTGCGCCAGGTGGTGCTAAGAATAGGTAAGACCTGGGCGGACCACCCCCTGTATTTGGTTAGCGTGGCATTAAGAATAGGTAAGACCTGGGCGGACCACCCCCTGTATTTGGATAGCGTGGCATTAAGAATAGGTAAGACCTGGGCGGACCACCCCCTGTATTTGGTTAGCGTGGCATTAAGAATAGGTAAGACCTGGGCGGACCACCCCCTGTATTTGGTTAGCGTGGCATTAAGAATAGGTAAGACCTGGGCGGACCACCCCCTGTATTTTGGTTAGCGCGCCAGGTGGTGCTAAGAATAGGTAAGACTTGGGCGGACCACCTCCTGTATTTTGGTTAGCGCGCCAGGTGGCGCTAAGAATAGGTAAGACCTGGGCGGACCACCCCCTGTATTTTGGTTAGCGTGCCAGGTGGCACTAAGAATAGGTAAGACCTGGGTGGACCACCCCCTGTATTTTGGTTAGTGTGGCATTAAGAATAGATAAGACCTGGGTGGACCACCCCCTGTATTTTGGTTAGCGTGCCAGGTGGTGCTAAGAATAGGTAAGACCTGGGCGGACCACCCCCTGTATTTTGGTTAGCGTGCCAGGTGGCACTAAGAATAGGTAAGACCTGGGTGGACCACCCCCTGTATTTTGGTTAGTGTGGCATTCAGAATAGGTAAGACCTGGGTGGACCACCCCCTGTATTTTGGTTAGCGTGCCAGGTGGTGCTAAGAATAGGTAAGACCTGGGTGGACCACCCCTGTATTTTGGTTAGCGCGCCAGGTGGTGCTAAGAATAGGTAAGACCTGGGCGGACCACCCCCTGTATTTTGGTTAGCGCGCCAGGTGGTGCTAAGAATAGGTAAGACCTGGGCGGACCACCCCCTGTATTTTGGTTAGCGCGCCAGGTGGTGCTAAGAATAGGTAAGACCTGGGCGGACCACCCCCTGTATTTTGGTTAGCGCGCCAGGTGGTGCTAAGAATAGGTAACACCTGGGCGGACCACCCCCTGTATTTTGGTTAGCGCGCCAGGTGGTGCTAAGAATAGGTAAGACCTGGGCGGACCACCCCCTGTATTTTGGTTAGCGCGCCAGGTGGTGCTAAGAATAGGTAACACCTGGGCGGACCACCCCCTGTATTTTGGTTAGCGCGCCAGGTGGTGCTAAAAATAGGTAAGACCTGGGAGGACCACCCCCTGTATTTTGGTTAGCGTGCCAGGTGGTGCTAAGAATAGGTAAGACCTGGGAGGACCACCCCCTGTATTTTGGTTAGCGTGCCAGGTGGTGCTAAGAATAGGTAAGACCTGGGTGGACCACCCCTGTATTTTGGTTAGCGCGCCAGGTGGTGCTAAGAATAGGTAAGACCTGGGCGGACCACCCCCTGTATTTTGGTTAGCGCGCCAGGTGGTGCTAAGAATAGGTAAGACCTGGGCGGACCACCCCATGTATTTTGGTTAGCGCGCCAGGTGGTGCTAAGAATAGGTAACACCTGGGCGGACCACCCCCTGTATTTTGGTTAGCGCGCCAGGTGGTGCTAAGAATAGGTAAGACCTGGGTGGACCAACCCCTGTATTTTGGTTAGCGCGCCAGGTGGTGCTAAGAATAGGTAACACCTGGGCGGACCACCCCCTGTATTTTGGTTAGCGCGCCAGGTGGTGCTAAAAATAGGTAAGACCTGGGAGGACCACCCCCTGTATTTTGGTTAGTGCGCCAGGTGGTGCTAAGAATAGGTAAGACCTGGGAGGACCACCCCCTGTATTTTGGTTAGTGCGCCAGGTGGTGCTAAGAATAGGTAAGACCTGGGTGGACCACCCCCTGTATTTGGTTAGCGTGGCATTAAGAATAGGTAAGACCTGGGAGGACCACCCCCTGTATTTTGGTTAGTGCGCCAGGTGGTGCTAAGAATAGGTAAGACCTGGGAGGACCACCCGCTGTATTTTGGTTAGTGCGCCAGGTGGTGCTAAGAATAGGTAAGACCTGGGCGGACCACCCCCTGTATTTGGTTAGCGTGACATTAAGAATAGGTAAGACCTGGGCGGACCACCCCCTGTATTTGGTTAGCGTGGCATTAAGAATAGGTAAGACCTGGGCGGACCACCCCCTGTATTTGGTTAGCGTGGCATTAAGAATAGGTAAGACCTGGGCGGACCACCCCCTGTATTTGGTTAGCGTGGCATTAAGAATAGGTAAGACCTGGGCGGACCACCCCCTGTATTTTGGTTAGCGCGCCAGGTGGTGCTAAGAATAGGTAACACCTGGGCGGACCACCCCCTGTATTTGGTTAGCGTGGCATTAAGAATAGGTAAGACCTGGGCGGACCACCCCCTGTATTTGGTTAGCGTGGCATTAAGAATAGGTAAGACCTGGGCGGACCACCCCCTGTATTTTGGTTAGCGCGCCAGGTGGTGCTAAGAATAGGTAAGACCTGGGCGGACCACCCCCTGTATTTTGGTTAGCGCGCCAGGTGGTGCTAAGAATAGGTAACACCTGGGCGGACCACCCCCTGTATTTTGGTTAGCGCGCCAGGTGGTGCTAAGAATAGGTAACACCTGGGCGGACCACCCCCTGTATTTTGGTTAGCGCGCCAGGTGGTGCTAAAAATAGGTAAGACCTGGGAGGACCACCCCCTGTATTTTGGTTAGTGCGCCAGGTGGTGCTAAGAATAGGTAAGACCTGGGAGGACCACCCCCTGTATTTTGGTTAGTGCGCCAGGTGGTGCTAAGAATAGGTAAGACCTGGGCGGACCACCCCCTGTATTTGGTTAGCGTGGCATTAAGAATAGGTAAGACCTGGGCGGACCACCCCCTGTATTTGGATAGCGTGGCATTAAGAATAGGTAAGACCTGGGCGGACCACCCCCTGTATTTGGTTAGCGTGGCATTAAGAATAGGTAAGACCTGGGCGGACCACCCCCTGTATTTGGTTAGCGTGGCATTAAGAATAGGTAAGACCTGGGCGGACCACCCCCTGTATTTGGTTAGCGTGGCATTAAGAATAGGTAAGACCTGGGCGGACCACCCCCTGTATTTGGTTAGCGTGGCATTAAGAATAGGTAAGACCTGGGCGGACCACCCCCTGTATTTGGTTAGCGTGGCATTAAGAATAGGTAAGACCTGGGCGGACCACCCCCTGTATTTGGTTAGCGTGGCATTAAGAATAGGTAAGACCTGGGCGGACCACCCCCTGTATTTGGTTAGCGTGGCATTAAGAATAGGTAAGACCCCCTGTATTTGGTTAGCGTGGCATTAAGAATAGGTAAGACCTGGGCGGACCACCCCCTGTATTTGGTTAGCGTGGCATTAAGAATAGGTAAGACCTGGGCGGACCACCCCCTGTATTTGGTTAGCGTGGCATTAAGAATAGGTAAGACCTGGGCGGACCACCCCCTGTATTTGGTTAGCGTGGCATTAAGAGTAGGTAAGACCTGGGCGGACCACCCCCTTAAGGGCCTATGTATTTTCAATGTTTTGATTACAGAACATTATATAACCTAAGGGCCTATGTATTTTCAATGTTTTGATTACAGAACATTATATAACCTAAGTCTTATGTATTTTCAATGTTTTGATTACAGAACATTATATAACCTAAGTCTTATGTATTTTCAATGTTTTGATTACAGAACATTATATAACCTAAGTCTTATGTATTTTCAATGTTTTGATTACAGAACATTATATAACCTAAGTCTTATGTATTTTCAATGTTTTGATTACAGAACATTATATAACCTAAGTCTTATGTATTTTCAATGTTTTGATTACAGAACATTATATAACCTAAGTCTTATGTATTTTCAATGTTTTGATTACAGAACATTATATAACCTAAGTCTTATGTATTTTCAATGTTTTGATTACAGAACATTATATAACCTAAGACCTATGTATTTTCAATGTTTTGATTACAGAACATTATATAACCTAAGTCTTATGTATTTTCAATGTTTTGATTACAGAACATTATATAACCTAAGTCTTATGTACTTTCAATGTTTTGATTACAGAACATTATATAACCTAAGGGCCTATGTATTTTCAATGTTTTGATTACAGAACATTATATAACCTAAGTCTTATGTATTTTCAATGTTTTGTTCACCCACAATCTAACCACAAAGCTTGTCAACTTTTCCCCTGTCTTTCTGGCTGACGCCTTCCCTTCTAATTTCAAGTTAAACTTGGTTTATTTTTCATATATACATGGAGTAAGTATACAGTGAAATGAAATGCTTGCTTGCAGGTTAACCTCTAGAACCCCCCCCCCCCCCCCCAAATTACAATTAAATAGCTAAGTGAATAAAAGAGTAATAAAAATAAAAACTCAATTAAATATTTTACCAATTTAATAATGGGCATGTAGAATGGAATAGATTATAAGACCTCTATGAATAATATAATTGAGTCAATTCTACCACAACAACATTTCTGATGTTAAACAGGGTTAATGTTGGAGTAAAGTTCAGCTTCAGTCCACAGGGGGGCACTCTGTGACTGTCAGAAGATATGTGCTTCAGTCAGAAAAACGTTCTCTCATCTCTTTGGTCTCAGATAGCTAGCCAGTAGCTACCCTAGTGAATAGCCAGCCAAGACAGCTACAGATTTTGTATTTTTTATTCAACCTTTATTTAACTAGGCAAGTCAGAAACAAAACCCATCAAATTCACTCTCTAGAAATAAACACTAATGTATACACTAAATAAACACTTAATATCATGCCTTATATCAGCATCCTTAGCTTGCCCATTCACTAAATATACTGTTAAATAACTCTGACACCCAATAGCGTAAGGATGTTGAGCTCTAGTTTATTAGCATTAGCAAACAATTATGCTGAGGGAGACCAGCTAGTTATCTACCAGCAACCCTGCTGCTTCACTTTGACTTTCTGGCTGTTCTGCCCTCGCCACCTCATTCACTGCTGCCTCAACCTGCTAGTTTTTTTGCAACTCTTTTGGAAGGTCAGAATATCCAGACTCTGACTGAGTGAAAGGCCTTTTGCTGAGTGATGACTGACATCTAACCAGTGCTGTATGACTAAGTCACACAAGACAAGTTTGTATCAGTAAAACACTAATAAATAACAGACCATTCTTTAATTTGTAATTTTCCCCCAGAGATGCATGTTTTAAAATATTTGTGTTCTGTAGAGGCCTCCTTTTCACTCTGTCATAGACGGGATTGGGTGAGTTCTGAGGAACAAGACTTTACCAAGCACTGGGATCCAGATAATGCGTGTTTCTAATCCTGAATGGTTAAAACCGTATTCCAGCCAGGGTCTATTCCACGAATTACCACCGGCTAAATCATTGATGTGAAATGTTAATATTTGTTGGTGCGTATGTAAACTTCGGACTACAACTGTACATGTTCCAGAGTAGAGGTATCAACTCTGAGTACCTGGCAGTGTCTGCTGTGGCAGTTGGGAAGGGGCAAGTTATCTGAAAAATATCTCAATGTTCATCTTAAGGTGCACTAAATTCATGCATTTACTTGTTGAAATTCCTTTTTCTTTGCTGGGGGAGAATGCCCCCAGACCCCCTACTGGTGTTGGGCTAAGCCCCCATTGTCTTAAAATCCTAGAAACGCCCAATTCACACAATTACACTATTTAGAAGCATTTTTTTTTTTTTATCACTATTTTAGGACAAACTAGCAACAAAATCACATTTAGAGTTCCTGATCTAGCCCTTGGGGTAAATAATGCAGAGAAGCAACCCCATGCTTTAGCCATGCTGCACCAGACTGGTGTTGATGCTTATTGCTAAAATAGCACTCCAATATGTTATTGGGCTCATTTCTGGATGGGAATATTACATTGAGGGGGGGGGGGGGGGTTACATGGTTTTTAGATCAGCTTTTATGGTTGGCTATAGAAGGTATTTTCCCAGACTGCAAATGAAAATCACTCACGATTGAAACTTGCTTTCCTGTGATCTTGACCCTCGCCACTAATTCTCATTCAGGCCAGCAGTTCTCACTGTACTGGTCCGATGTGCCACTGGCAAATTTACTTGAATGTCAAGCCCTGGACTGGTACCCAGGCTAACTGCCTTCCACTTAAAGACATTTTCATTAAACAGATATGGCAGCTCTAACATAATGTATCATCTGTGGTCACACAACTGAAATTTGTTAGTCATGAAGGAGAGCGCTGCATCATTCGTGGGGGACATGTTCCCTGTTGACTTGTTTCAAACATTGTTTAAAAAAATATACAAATTAAGTTACTCGGATAATCCCCTTTCATTGATGTAGATATAGTACTTACAGTTCATTTCTGACTGGGGCGATGCACAATGGGTCATGACGCTCTTCATAACGTCTACTCAGGGTAATTACTACATTTGGGTGTACTGAGTAATTGCTTAAGAGATCGTGCCAGAAACTCACTCACTGATTAAAATGTTGCCAATGGTGCCGATTGAATCAGAACCTTTTCAATAGCTCAACGGGTTTGTATGTTGTAACGTTTGAGCAGTGGTACAAACAGGGAGAGTGGAGGAAGTGATGTTTGCTGCACAGTGAAGCCTGTTAGATTTGTAGTGGTCTGCGTTGGGAATTACAGTATCTACAAAACTACAATCAGAATTCTCTTTCATAAAAGTAGTTTTATTAGAAAACAAAATGCCAAATACAGCACGGCTCGGTGCGGAGTACAAACTCCCCTTGGGAGGCTGCTCTGTAGGATTAAAAACATTCTCAGATCCATATGTACAAAGCAAAGCAAAGAAAACCAAAGTACCATAGACTGAAATTACTACAGTAGAGAGAAGAGTAACGCTGGTCTAGAAAGGGATGATAAGGCAGAGAGAAAGATTTTCACAAAGTTACGATGGCCAAAGACAAGTCCAGGTGCTTTTTGTTGTTGTTTTAAAACAAGTGACAGAATACATGATCAAGTAAAAAAAAATGGAAGGAAGAGAAAGGATGGCGGGAGAGTTGTGAATTGCGCTAGGGGGGCTCAGCACGAGTTCACTCATCGCTCTGTGCTCTGGCTCATTTTACACTCCCCGTGTTTCCCGTGGTCTTTCCCGTTGCTGGGCTCACGTGGCCGATGGCTCCGCTCTTTACTGCGGCTGTGTTTGTGAGAGCGCTGCTCCCCCTCCCGGCTGCACTGCTTCTTCCTACGCTTCTCCTTCTCCTCCCCACCTCTGCTCTCTTGGACTTGTCGCTTTATGGACTTCTTGTGTCTCCTTTCCCTGCTTGCACTCCGACTGGAGCGCTTGGCCTTCCTCTCCTCCCTGTGACCCCTCCTCTCATCTCTCTCTTCTTTTTGTCTCCTGTCCTCCGCCTCTCCCTTGCTCCTCTTGTCCTTGGACCTCTCCCTCTCGCTGCCCCCATCTTTATGGTACTCCCTGTCCTTCCTCCTGTCATTCTCCACACCCCCCTGCCCATCTTTCTCCCTGTCTTTCTGCTCTCCCTTGCGTTCCCGGCTCCCGCTGCGGCTCCTGCGACGTTCCCGGCGCTCCTGGGTACGGTCTGCGCTGCGGGACCGACGCCTCTCCCTCTCTTCTCCTTTCCCGTCCCCAGAGTCCCGCTCTTTCCTCTGGCGGTCGCGTTCCCTCTCCAGCTCACGGTCGAAGCTAGGGCCGTGGCGCTCTCGTTCGCGGTGGTGGCTCCGGCTCCTCGACCGTTTAGGAGTCCTCCTGGGGCTTGGGGTAGGTCTGGGGCTCCTGACCAGAAACAAGCCAACATTTCAGCTGCATTAAGACAGATGTTATCAACACAATATTATCTGTAATGGCTGCACATTTACTACCTGGAGCGTCTACGGCCCTCCGCTGGCGGTTCCTCCGGCTCCTCTACCTTCTCAGGAACCTTCCGGGGCCTTGCCTTCATCTGCGTGTCGATCAGCTTCTGCACGGGCACCGGGATGCGTGGAAAGAGAGTGGAGAACCACTCCAGCTTGGTGAGGAACGACCGGACCATCTCTCCGATTGTCATAACGCAGCCACCTCCAGCCTTCACATCCAGCTCCTGAGAACATGGGGAGGGGGGGGGGGGGGGGGGGGGTATTCAGAACCTTATTAACAGATGCAAACTGAAGTACAAAAGGCATTGATTGTATTTAGAATCTTATTCATTTAAATGTTTGGCATTTAGCAGACACTTATCCAGAGCGATTTACAGGTTTATCTTCCTAGTCCCTGCTTTTTAACCTCCATTACTCAATTAGAAAGAAAATATAATTTGTGATGACCATGTACTGAACCTTCACCTCTGTTTTCATCAAGCTTAATATGCGCACATACGAATCATTATCATGTGTTTGCATACAAATGTAGCTTAGTGCCTGATACTATAGGAAATAATAGTAGGGAAATGGAAAAATAGTTGCTGTCATCTAATCTGTCTGGCTGTCCTCAAGAGTCTGTACTTAGACTGAGCTCTCTTACAATGATACACTATATCACCAAAAGTATGTGGACACCTGCTCAAACATCTTACTCCAACATCATGGGCATTAAAATAGAGTTGGTCCCCCTTTGTTGCTATAAGAGCCTCCATTCTTCTGGGAAGGCTTTCCACTAGATGTTGTGGGGACTTTCTTCCATTCAGCCACAAGAGCATTAGTGAGGTCGGGCGATTAGACCTGGCACGCAGTCGGTTTTCCAATTAATCCTAAAGGTGTTCGATGGGGTTGAGGTCAGGGCTCTGAGCAGGTTAGTCAAGTTCTTCCGATTTCGACAAACCATTTCTGTATGGACCTCACTATGTGCACGTGGACATTGTCATGCTGAAACAGGAAAGGGCCTTTCAAACTGTTGCCACAAAGTTGGAAGCATAGAATCGTCTAGAATATCATTGTATGCTGTAGCGTTAAGATTCCCTTCACTAAGGGGCCTAGCCTGAACCATGAAAAACAGCACCACAAAAACTTTAGTTGGCAGTATGCAGTCAGGTAGGTAGTGTTCTCCTGGTATCGGCCATAATCAGATTCTTCCGTCGGACTGCCAGATGGTGTAGTGTGATTCATCACCCCCAGAGAACCCGTTTCCACTGCCCCAGAGTCCAATGGCGGTGAGCTTTACACCACTCCAGCTGACGCTTGGCATTGAGCATAGTGATCTAAGGCTTGCGGCTGCTCGGCCATGGAAACCCACGAAGCTCCCAACGAACAGTTATTGTTCCGACGTGGCTTCCAGAGGCCGTTTAGAACTCGGTAGTGAGTGTTGCAACAGAAGACAGACGATTTTTACACGCAGCAGCACTCAGCGGTCCTGTTCTGTGAGCTTGTGTGGCCTGCCACTTTGCTCTTCGGTACGGGCCATTCTACTGTCACTGTCTATGGAGATTGCATGGCTGTGTGCTCGATTTTATACTGTCGGCAACGGGTGAAGCTGAAATAGCCGAATCGGCTAATTTTAAGGGGTGTTCACATACTTTTGTATATATTGTGTATGCTGTCAAAATAACAGAACCTGGGGTGCATCTCAATAGTCTAAAGTGGCTTCCTCTTCTCTTATCCACCATCTGCACTAGCATTAAAATGAGTAAAGGTGGAGGTGAAACAAGGAGAGAAAACGACTTTAAACAATGGAGATAGATCCGTGGACAGTGAAGAAAGGTTTCAAGAGTTGTGCTTCCTCCTTCCTCGACAGTCCAGGGAGACATTGGCCACAGTGCAAGTACAGAGTGGAGGAGGTAGATAAGTAGGTAGGTGCACACCAGAGATAGACCAGGTTTGAATGGGTAGAGAACTGAACATCCGTTTTGCACTCACACACGCAAACCAACAGTGCTGAGAGATACATTATCCAATTCACCTGCTGCACAAGGGGCATCTAAAGAAGAGAACATGGGAATTAGCCAGTTAGGTAGGTTGTCAGAGGATGTAAGGTTAAAATACTGCATCAGAACAAGAAAGTAGGCCTGGATGCACAGTCTGCCAAACACTATCCAGCCAATTGAAGGTGCACAGAGAAGATAAATCTATTACAAGATTCTCCCCAGGAAATTATTAAATTGTGCTAAGTAGACGTGTGTGTGTGTGTGTGTGTGTGTGTGTGTGTGTGTGTGTGTGTGTGTGTCAGTGAGAAGAAAACAAAGCAAAGGATTGATGTGTTAAAGGTATATTTTCTAATAAAATTGTAATTGTAATTTTTGACAAAACAGAAAGTGATCTGTGAAGTGGTAGGACCAGGGAGGAACCATGTTATACATTTCGGAGTAGTGGTCAAGTTTTGTACATTTGTTTTGTGCAATAAGTCCTGATAACTAAAAGGCATGCCCAGATGTAAACGGAATTTGACTACGGTCAAATATACTTACCCTGACAGACAGCACAGCAGAGTGAATTACCTAGTTACCCAACTTTGGGGAGAGGGACTAGGGGGGGGGGGCAATTAAGCCAAATGAAGGCAAAGGTGAAAAATCAGCTCTGAGCATCACAACGAGGAGAGAACTGAGACAACAGTTTGGATCATGCCAGACTAGTTAGTGAAAGGTAGAGAAACATGAAAGTATTACCCGTGTGGACATACCTCCTCATCATCCAGGAAACCATCATACCAGTCCACCAGGTCTGCAGGGGGCTGGGTGTATCTGCATAAACAAACACACCATGAGCATGTACTTATGAACATCCCATCGAATAACACATGTCCATGTTTTGGACTAGCGCCTGTTAACCATCTAAAACTAGATAGAAAAAAAGGAGAAGGAAATTACTGCTAAGGTACACAGTGGGTTTTGGTAGACAGAAAAGGAGTAAATTGGTCATCAAAAAGATGTCTTTATTTGTATGGCATGTACATTCTAATTACATGGAGTGCCTTGGTCCTCCTTTTTGATAACTGTATAGTGTTGGATGTGAATCAGATTTGATCAAAAGTAACTCACCATTCCAGGAAAGGACAGGTAAGAGAAAGGGGGACACTTGGTCAGTTGTACAACAATGCATTCAACTGAAATGTGTCTTCCGCATTTAACCCTGCCTTAATCAACATCCACGTCATCGGCTGCCGGGGAAGTGGGTCAACGGCCTTGCTGAAGGTCAGATTTTTATCCATCTTCTGTATACCACCCCGACCTTGTCACAACACAACTGATTGGCTCAAATGCATTAAGGAAATAAATTCCACTACTTAACTTTTAACAAGGTACACCTGTTACTCGAAATGCATTCCAGATGACTACCTCAAAGCTGGTTGAGCGAATGCCAAGAGTGTGCAAAGCTGTCAAGGCAAAGGATGGCTATATGAAGAACCTCAAATATAAAATCTATTTTGAATTGTAACACTTTTTGGTTACTACGTGATTCCATAGTTTTGATGTCTTCACTATTATTCTACAATGTAGAAAATAGTCAAAAGAAAAACCCATGCATGAGTAGGTGTACATAAAAATAAAATGTATGTATCCTCTTTAGGCATGAAACTTCATTTTTTTTCCTGGTACCGGTGACCTTCAGACGACTCGAGGCTTGCTAAGGTTTGTGGGTTGCCTAGAGCAAAACGGTGAACACCATGGTGTTTGTGAAAGTATCAGCTGTCCACATAGGGGTCATATTAGTGTGTATCCCAAACCGTTCAGACACTGAAGACAGAAGTTGACAAGAGAGGATGTACCGACTTCAGACGAGTCTTGTGCGCATCCTAGAGCAAAACGGTCTCGTCTTTCAATAGAGTGGTTATAATACTTTGTAGGAAAAACCGTTCCGACGTTCTAGGTTTGTGAGAAGACCGATTGGTCTGACACACTGCTCTAGCTTTGCCACCTTTCAGAGCAGATGTGAAAGGGCGATATTGGCTGATTCTGTGGATTGAGACGATATCACTAGCTTAACCTCTTGGTGTTAGAGGGCAGTATTTTCATTTTTGGGGAAAAAACGTTCCGGTTTTAAAACGGGATATTTTGATGCTAGAATATGCATATAATTGACAGCTTTGGATAGAAAACACTAACGTTTCCAAAACTGTAAAGATATTGTCTGTGAGTATAACAGAACTGGTGTTGCAGGCGAAAGCCTGAGAAAAATCCAATCCAGAAGTGACCCAGGTTTTGAAAGCGCTGCGTTCCAACGACTCCCTATTCAGCTGTGAATGTACCACCAACGAGCTTACGCCTTCTACGTATTCCCAAGGTGTCTACAGCATTGTGACGTAGTTTTACGCACTTATGTTGAAGAATAGCCGTAGGTGGCCACATTGCGTAAATGGTCACATGGTGGCTCAGAGAGATTCTCGCATAAAATACAGAGGTAGCCATTACTCCAATCGGTCCTAGTGAAAAACGAATTGTCCCAACGGATATATTATCAAATAGATATTAGAAAAACACCTTGAGGATGGATTCTAAACGTTTGCCATGTTTCTGTCGATATTATGGAGCTAATTTGGAATATTTTTCAGCGTTGTGGTGACCGCAATTTCCAGGCGATTTCTCAGCCTAACATGAAGAACAAACGGAGCTATTTCGCCTACAAAAATAATATTTTGGGGAAAAAAATTGACTTTGGCTGTCTACCTGGGAGTCTCATGAGTGAAAACATCCGAAGTTCAAAGGTAAACGATTTAATTGGATTGCTTTTCTGATTTCCGTGACAAGGTTGCCTGCTGCTAGCAAGGCATAATGCTATGCTAGGCTATGATAAACTTACAAATGCTTGTCTAGCGTTGGCTGTAAAGCATATTTTGAAAATCTGAGATGACCGGGTGATTAACAAAAGGCTAAGCTGCGTTCCAATATATTTCACTTGTGATTTTCATGACTAGGAAGATTTTCTAGGAAGATTTATGTCCGTTGCGTTATGCTAATTAGTGTCAGATGATGACAACAGCCCCGGGATGGGGTGTCACTACAGGTTAAACAGACTGATGGGGATTTTTTTATTATGTTCATTTGAATTTCAGCAGGGCACAGAAATTGTAGGCTCAGGGTTAAAGGTCATGAACAGTCAAAATCATGTGATTTGAGACATTTGGATAAAACCAGATCAAAGTATGAAAAATGACTACTGCTTCTACATTCACTGCTAACATATTATCATAAAGTTAGTTGTCCCCCATGTCAAACATGTGGCTTCAGGAGGCAGGAGTATTCGGGGAATATCACCCCACTGTCTTTTAATGGTGTGATATCTATACACCTTATTCTCTTATTTAAATAAGTATCGCCTTGGAACCATCATCCAAACAGGCTTGCAGAGGGGTTTATACAGCTACTCAACTGGTGCCATAGTGTTACTGTCGGGTGTCAGAAAATGATATAAAAAGTTTGCCCTATTCATCTATGGCAAAGACACGTTTCCCATTTCAGGGACAGTAAATGACCAACGTTGGCGTTACCCCTGTTCAAATACTACACTCTAGGTGGCAGCGGGCACCCTTTCAGTTTGTTTGCCAACTCATAGTAGTAGAAGAAAATTGACTTCATCAAAGTGGGGATGGCCTCAATGGCGCTGCATCTCACAGAAGCCATAATGAGACAGATACAATGACGCGATGGTTAAGTATATGCATGCAACTAAACACCGCAAAATGACTGCTGAACGTTTCAGAAACAGGTTGCAACACTAAGGTAGGGTGATTGAAATGTATTTGCAGCCATAAATAGATGCAATGGGTCCTATCCTTCTGTGTAAACATATTTTTACATAAACCAACATTAAAAACAGTTGTACCTTATGTACATAAAGCCAAGTGCTCTGATGTAGGGTGAGTCGTTGTGAGTGATCAGTCCCATCACCTGTTTACGGGTCATCTTGATGGTAAACAGTTTATACAGCAGGCAGAAGGCTGTGGACACAATACCGCCGGTCCCGACTCCCCGCACCTGAGGACAACAGAGGTTCACGAGTCAGACATGTTCTTTTTGGGAGCAGTGTTCCTTAACATCTCAAGTTCACCTCGAAGTTTTGGGGTGAGCCATTATCAGTTTAACACAGCCCTACTCCACAGCTAAGTTAAATGTGTTGCTTGCGTTCAACTACAGACTTGTAGTTGTACTTTTTTCAAGATGAGTGATAAGAGAACTGTCCAGCCCACTGGGTATCTCACTACACCTCCATATGCCATGTCTTGAACAATGCAGATTAAAAGTAGGTTTTCATTGTAATATTTCTAAATGCCAACTTTCAAGCTGACTTTTGATGTGTATATGTAGCCAGGTCAAATTATTGACCCCCTTGATAAAGATGAGCAACAAATCAAAATCAATTCAAATAGATCTATTTTATATGCACCCAAAACATTGGGAGATTATATCTTATACTCATACCATTACAAAAAGATTGGCACCCCAGTGTCAATACCATCCAAAAGCTCACCTTGCCAGGATAACCGCACAGCTTTTTAAAAAATGTTCTGAGATTGGAGAACACAGTGGGGGGGGGGGGGGTCTTAGATATTCTTCCATACAGAATCTTTCCAGATCCTTGATATCCTTCATCTTTGCTTATGGACGGCCTTCAATTCAAACCACAGGTTTTCAATGGGAGACTGATTTGTGGTCAATTAATTTCTTGATCGATTTTGTTGCGTGCTTGGGGTCATTGTCTTTCTGGATGATCAATTTGCTGCCAAGTTTCAACCTCCTGGTAGAGGCAAGACGTTATTTTCTGCATGTGTATGGGGTTATTTTCTTCATATGCATCTTTCTTTCACTGCCAAACCCACTACTGGTGTGCGTGGCCAAAGAGTTCAATTTTCATGTCATCTGGCCATAGCACCGGATCCAATCCAAGTCCCAATGCAGCTTAGCAAACTCCAGTTAACATTTGTTGGATGACATGAAAAGAGAGCTCATTGGCAACACACACCAGTGTTGGGGTTTTGGCATCGAAAGAAAGATGACTGTGCAGAAAAGACCAAACCCTACTGTAAAATATGGTGGTGTAGCTTTGATCGTATGGGTCTACTTGAATTAAAAACCTGGTTGCCTCTGCCAGGAGGCTGAACATGGTCACAAGTGAATCTTCCAACAAAACAATCCCAAGCACACATGAAAATCCATTAAGTGGTTAATTGATAGGGATGTGCAGTTCTCCTTTATGAATGATTCAATACCCATCTAGATACATGGGCTCTGATATGATACGGTTTGATTAGGGGAACGAATTGATGCAATTCAGTTTGATGTCATTTTTGGGGTATTTTTTTAACAAACACATTCATGGCCTGTCGGCAACGAACTTGAAACATTGTATCAACTAGAGGTCGACTGATTATGATTTTTCAATGCCGATACCAATTATTGTAGGACCAAAACAGCCGATACCGATTAAATCAGCTGATTTAAAATAAAAAAGTATTTGTAATAATGACAACAATACTGAATGAACACTTAGTTTGACTTAATATAATACATCAATAAAATAAATGTAGCCTCAAGTAGATAATGAAACATGTTCAATTTGGTTTAAATAATGCAGGTAAGAAGTTTTAGGTTGTAGTTATAGGAATTATAGGACTCTATAAACTATTTGTATTTCATTAACCTTTGACTATTGGATGTTCTTATAGGCACTTTAGTATTGCCAGTGTAACAGTATAGCTTCTGTCCCTCTCCTCGCTCCTCCCTGGGCTCAAACCAGCAACACAACGACAACAGCCACCACATCGAAGCAGCGTTACCCGTGCAGAGCAAGGGAAACAACCGGCCCAAGGCTCAGAGCGAGTGAAGTTTGAAACGCTATTAGCGCACACTAACTAGCCAGCCATTTCACGTCGGTCACACCAGCCTCATCTCGGGAGTTGATAGGCTTGAGGTCATAAACAGCGCAATGCTTGACGCACAACGAAGAGCTGCTGGCAAAACACACGAAAGTGCTGTTTGAATGAATGTTTACACGCCTGCTTCTGCCTACCATCGCTCAGTCAGATACTTGTATGCTCAGTCAGATTATATGCAACACAGGACACTAGATAATATCTAGTAACATTATCAACAATTTGTAGTTAACTAGTGATTATGATTGATTGTTTTCTATAATGTAAGTTTAATGCTAGCTAGCAACTTAACTTGGCTTACTGCATTTGCGTAACATGCAGTCTCCTTGTGGAGTGCAACGAGAGAAGCAGGTCGTTATTGCGTTGGACTAGTTAACTGTAAAGGTTGCAAGATTGGATCCCCCGAGCTGACAATGTGAAACTGTCTTTCTGCCCCTGAACTAGGCAGTTAACCAACCGTTCCTAGACAGTCATTGAAAATAAGAATGTGTTCTTAACTGACATACCTAGTTAAATAAAGGTGTTTTTTTTTTTATCGGCGCACAAAAAAAAAAAAAGATTTCCGATTGTTATGAACACTTGAAATCGGCCCCAATTAAATCGGCCATTCCGATTAAAATCGGTCGACCTCTAGTATCAACTGCTAATTTGGGTCTGGTCAGAAGTAGCAGCTAGCGAAATTGTATAAAATATTCTGGGCACTCAGACTTTCCCTTGCCAGTAAGCTCGGGACAGACAGCTGTAGGCTATTTGTGAAAGGGATAAGAAGCAGTGCTTGACTTGGGCAGGAGCTCACCGGAGCAGAGCACCCGACACCTCACATTTTCTACTGCTTGAGCTCCTGTTCCTCTTACAGAATATAGTGGAGCTCCTGCACCTAAAAATAAACAGTACCAGCACCCAAACCTATTTCAGTCCAAGCACTGAACAAGTAGTCAGGTAGGGCTATTTTAATTAAGTTTCCACTGGACCAGAGTATGACATTTGTCCCTTTAACACAGTGGTTATGAAAAGGAGAGAACTGGAAAGAATTTTCTAATACATTGAGGAACTATTGTCATTCTCAGTTGATGTAAAAAGACAGGAGACATTGATTAAATTGACAAAACTCACAAATGGAATGAAATAAATCAAAAACCTGTTTCTCACAAGTGTTGCATAACTTGTGCGCTCTTGCAAACAACGTGTCCACTCCACCAATGAAAACGGTAAGAGGGAATTATAATTTGAATGCATTAACAGAAATTAACGTAACCAAACACTGTAGATTAGAAATTAAGGGTAAATGTACTACTGGTGATATATGCAAAGGGGAATTGAAATACACAAACAATCAAACAATTCACACAAATCAATTATGAAACAATGAATGTGCACAAACTGGCAGGAGTGCATTCTGGAGAAAGAAGTGCCGTGTGCCCCTGCAGAGGTTAGGGCATTCATACTTGATGCGTATCAGGTGAATAGTTACATCCATATTAATTGACAACAATCAACATTTTGCAGTGGACATCAGTCTCCAGACTTCAACCCGGTTGAAAACCTGTGGTTTTAATTGAAGATGACAAATGATATCAATGAAAGATTATGTATGAAGGAATGGATTAAGATCCCTCCCAATGTGTTCTCCAAACTCATAAAACATTTTAGAAAAAAGCTCAGTGCCATTATCCTCACATGGTGAGTTATTCAAAATAGGGGTGCCAATCATTTATACCCAATGGCATTACTGTTAAAAACCTTATTCTGAGCAATTGTATTAGGTTAAAATAATTGCCCGATTTTTTAGCATACAACATAGGTCAGTTGAATTTATACCGTAAAAAAAAAAAACTTTAGCACGGATGCCAACAATAGTCCAATTCAAAACTGCTGGGGCAATTTTATTTCCACTAGTGCAGAGGGATTTTAGGTTACTTAACGTTGGTTAAATTTAGGGCTGACCCCAATTAGTCAACTGGTCGATTGTTTGGCCGTTAGGCTGTTGGATGACAGATCTTTTTTGTCGAGCAGCAGAAAATATATATTTATGGAACTCGAGACAGTCTTATTTACGCTCATCTCAATGAACTAATCCATTGCGGAGGATGCAGGGATGGCACAGCCCAAGAATAAGGGAAACGTCACAACTCAAGTCTCTCTCCAGAATGTGCTCTCCTGCCAATTTGCGCACATTAATTGTTCCGTAACTTCATTCTGTGAACTGTTTGTGTTTGCTTGTTAGTCTATCAATTCCATATAACACCAGTAGTACATTTACCATTTACCATTAATTCCTCATCTACAATGTTTGTTTGGTTACGGTAATCTCTGCTAATGCATTCAATATATTATTCCAGTCTTTTACCAGTTATTGTTGGAGGACATGTTTGCAGAGCACACAACCTATGCTACACTTGTGAGAAACAAGTTTTGGTTTATTTCATTACATTTGAGTTAATTAGGTCAGTGTCTTGTGTTTGGCACACTCCTGTCAATGATTACACATAGAAGTAGGCCTATAGGCTACCTGGCCTGCATGCAAATGTGCCCATTTGGGAATCTAATAGTATTTCTGATTAGCTTAACTCACCACCACTAATGAGCTGTGGCGCTTCTCAAAGTAATGTTTTCTTCACCTCAAACAGCAAGCAAACCAAATGTTGTCATTTTCAATAGACGTAAAATAGTTCCTCAATATATCTGCAAATCGCTCCAGCTCGCTCTCCTTCGAAAAAAAAAAATGGCATGCTCTCATCCAGTGGGAATGTCATAAAATAGGCCTACCTGAGCCTACAGCTGCATCTGTCCCGAGCTTACTGGCGTGGGAAACGTAGGACCCAGAAGTTAGTTTGCTAGTGAGCTCTGGCAAGACCCAAGTTAATAGTTGATACAATGTTTCAAGTTCATGGCAGACAGGCCATGCCTCTGATTTATAGGATATTCATGTTTATCCAGATATTTTATACCTCCAGGCTGCAATGTTAATTTGTTGGCTTTATGTAGGCCATTTTTACATGGTTGGCAATAGAAGTTGCTTTTTAGGTTTGATTCATTTTAATATTGATTTGGATAGACATTTTGATTCTCAATCATTGTGATGTGGTTTAAGACAAATTAAACGAAGCTGTTCCACAAAAATGTGCATATGAAAACCATAACCGACACGCAGATCGGTAGAAATAGTCAATCGTTATGCCACATGAGAAAAGTTGCAGATTCCACGTTTTACATATCACCAGCAACTTAATGTCAGAATCTGCAGTCAGCAGGAGGAGGATGGTTGGGACCAGGCAAGTTTAGCGTAGAAATGTGGCAAATAACTAATGACCACAATCCATTACTCCTGATCTTTTCTGGATGGGCCCGAGTTGGATACACTGTTGGGCCAGTAACCAAAAGTTTGCTGGTTAAAATCCCAGAGCCGGCAAGGTGGAAAGACCTTGAGCAAGGCAGTTAACCAGCAACAACTGCTCACCGGGCGCCGCTGACGTGGACGTCAATTAAGACCCCGCACCTCCCTGATTCAGAGAGGTTGGATTAAATGCGTAACACACTGGTAGGCCAGTTGAGAACAAGTTCTCATTTACAACTGCGACCTGGCCAAGATAAAGCAAAGCAGTGTGACAAAAAACACAGAATTACACATGGGATAAACAAATGTACAGTCAATAACAATTTAAAAATCTGTATAGTGTTGGAAATGAAGTAAGGGGGTAAGGCAATAAATAGGCCATAGTGGTAAAGTAATTACAATTTAGCAATTAAAACTAGTGATAGATGTGCAGATGAGGATGTGCAAGTAGAAATAATGGTGTGCAAAAGAGCAGAAAAACAAATATGGTGATGAGGTAGGTATTTGGATGGATAATTTACAGATTGGCTGTGTATGGCTCCAGTGATCAGTAAGCTGCTCTGACAGCTGGCGCTTAACGTTAGTGAGAGATACGAGTCTCCAGCTTCAGTGATTTTTGCAATTCGTTCCAGTCATTGGCAGCAGAGAACAGGAAGAAAAAGCAGACAAATGAGGTGTTGGCTTTAGGGATGACCAGTGAGATATACCTGCTGGAGCGCGTGCTACGGGTGGGTGTTATGGTGACCAGTGAGCTGAGAAGGCGGAGCTTTACCGAGCAAAGACTTATGACCTGGAGCCAGTGGGTCTGGCGACGAATATGTAGCGAGGACCAGCCGACGAGAGCATACAGGCCGCAGTGGTGGGTAGCATATGGGGCTTTGGTGACAAAACAGGTGGCACTGTGATAGACTACATCCAACGTGCTGAGTAGAGTGTTGGGGGATATTTTGTAAATGACGTCACCGAAGTAAAGGATCGGTAGAATAGTCCGTTTTACGAGGATATGTTTGGCAGCATGAGTGACGGAGGCTTTGTGGCAAAATAGGAAGCAGATTCTAGATATAATTTTGTAGAGATGCTTAATGTGAGTCTGGATAGAGAGTTTACAGTCTAGCCAGACACCTAGGTATTTGTAGTTGTCCACATATTTATTCTAAGTCAGATCCGTCCAGAGTAGTGATGCTAGTCGGGCGGGAGGGTGTGGGCGGCGATCGGTTGTAGAGCACGCACTTTGTTTTACAAGCATTCAAGAGCAATTGGAGCTCATGGAAGTAGCGTTGTATGGCATTGTGGCTCGTTTGGAGGTTTGTTAACACATTGTTCAAAGAAGGGCCAGATGTATACAGACGAGGTGTGTAGAGGTGTACCAGAGAATCACCCACAGCAAGAGCGACATCATTGATATATACAGAGAAAAGAGTCAGCCCTGTGTCACCCCCATAGAGACTGCCAGAGGTCCGGACAACAGGTCCTCCGATGTGACACAATGAACACTATCTGAGAAGCAGTTAGTGAACAAGGCGAGACAGTCAGAGAAACCAAGGCTGTGGAGTCTGCCGATAAGAGTCAAAAGCCTTGGCCAGGTCAATGAAGACGACTGCACAGTACTGTCTTTTCATCGATGGCGGTTATGATATCGTTTAGGACTTTGAGCGTAGCTGAGGTGCACCCGTGAACAGCTCAGAAACAGGGTAAGTGATGCACTTATGAACCTGAGTTGGCAGAGATTAGCTTCTCTGGTCAGGGTGGAACTTGCATGGATTTTACTCTCAGCTGCAGAAATAACCCAGGAAGCATCAGAGAGATAGAAACACGGTTAGGCAAAAGGCACGTACTTTCTAACTTACCCCTCCGCACATTCCAGTCTGTCCGGCAGTCTTCCTACTGCCTTTCTCCCAGGGCTCAACATGAGTAACCTAGTGAGAAAATAACATGGTGACTCAATGATGCAAAAATCATTGTGGCGTTGGCTACGCCATTTGTTGGCTGCCTCAAAGTTAAGCCATAAGTGACAAATCTCACCACATGCAAATAGGTTTATGGCGTTGTATGGTCATGCAATTATTACCGCTCACTAGTCAACATAACTTGATGTGTTATGTAATCTAACTTTGGATATTTAGCTAGTCGGTCTCGCTAACGTAAGCTAGGTTTGTCTAGAAAGTGTAGTTAACTACTTTAACGTTACTTCCACACAATATTCCCAATTACTGGGGATTGTTCTAGCTAAATATAGCTAACACTAACTAACGTTAGCTAACCGCTCAAATGTGTCAACAGAACATGAAAAGAAACGTGTCCGTTTAGCTGTGGAATTAACATTGAGATAGTTACATACTGAAACATTAAAACAAGTTAGGCCAAAGTTAGTTAACGTTACCTGACAATTGATAATTTAGCGAGCCATTTCCCTTTAAAAAAAAAAATTCAAACAGCTAGCTATGAAGCTAACCAAGGTTAGCTAGCTAACGTTAGCCAGCCTTGTAGCATGGGTCCAGACGTTACCTTGAAATAGATCTCATCCACCACCTCATGGTATGTTTTCAATTCATACAGCTGCACTTTGAAATATGGAGATGAGAGAACGTTGGTGAGGACCATAGGGTTCAAGTTCATAGTCTTTTCGTTGCCCCAGAGAGGCAAGTTGTTGCCATGTTTTCCAGCGTTAGGGCCAATCCTGCTCACGGCCTGTGGTTGCTGTTGGTTCGCGGCGACAGTGCTGTTGGCCATAATGCGAGGATCCCACGCTGTCGATTCAACAATGCGGGAAATTAGCCGCTAACGTTAGCTTTCTTACACAATAGATGCTTCCGACTACAACGCCATTAAAACGCGATATGAAACCTTCAATAGTCACGGTAAATAAACTATTTACTACAATAACCTAGTGCACGATTTTAGACCGCCAAACCCTACTTTTATAACTATATGTCTGGCTAGCCGAGGTTCTTCGACAAGAAATGTGAACGTAACAACCGCTGCCAGTAAAATGCAACGACAAACTAACGCCGTGCGCCTTCTTCTTAAGCCTTTATTGCCGGATCGCAACCAACTGACAGCTGCTTACATCGCCACCTACTGTACTGGAGGAGTGTGAGGCCGGTCACGAGCCACTGTATCCATACCACAGCAGGTTGTGACACCTTTAATTGGTGAGGACGGTACACATGGTTTGATGCCATTCCATATACTCCGTTCCAGCCATGAGCCATTCTCCCCTCAGCAGCCTCCACTGATTTATACCACTATATTATTATCATCTTAAAACTAACCCTGAATTTCTGATAAAATCAAATCATTCCCTACAAACCTCACGACTCCCATCACCCCCACACAAAATGTCACCCACTCCCCATTCCCGTCCAACCTCTCTGACCCTGTCAAACAAACTCTCCCTTTCTACGTCACACATTTCACAAAATCATAATCATATATGTTACATTTTTTCCTCTACCATACAGCCATTACAGGGAAATGTGTCTTCCGCATTTAACCCAACCCCTCTGAATCAGAGGTGCGGGGGGCTGCCATAATCGACATCCACGTCTTCCTGGCCCGGGGAACAACTGCCTCGCTCAGGGGCAGAACGACAGAGTTTTACCTTGTCAGCAAGGGGATTCGAGCCATCATCCTCTTTAACAATTTCCACACATCCCCCAATTGTTTCCCTTCCTATAGAAGAACAGAATTCCCGCCGTGCACCTTTCTTTGCATTCTTAATGACTTTCCAAGCCAACGCTATCTTTCTCTGAAAGACTATCATGCTATCAAATGTAAAATTATTCTTGGAAGTTTTAAAAGCATTATCACGATCAGGGAAACCAGTTCCCTTTTCTGAAAACATTCATCAAAGTCTATGCTGCACATAACTGTGAAATGATTAATGCCAATTGTGGATTGTATCTTCACATCCCACTCACAAATACCAGAAATGGAGGACGTCAATGTACGATCTAAACATGATGTACCTCTAGTCATATTTACCCATGTCCCCCGACTATAATTTAGACAAACTAGTCCCCTCCGCTCCATAAAATCTTCAACCATTAAACCATTGGCATCCGTGGCAGTGCTACCTCACAAGCTGATACGCGCATTGAAATCTACACACCATATCTCCTTATCACCTGAACTGGATTTCACAACTATGTCTAATTCACACACAGAATTGGGTTTACAAGGATTACAGTAATTAAACAATGTGATAACACCCCCTTCTCTACACATCTCCACCGTCACACAATCATGATCTTTGAAACCATTAATCACTCTATGTGCTACACCTTCTTTGGTAAATGTAGCACACCCACCACCCAAGCACTCTATCACTTCTCAGATATAAACCCAGGTATAATATAATCGAACTGAGGTTTAAACCATGTTTCTTGTATACACATCACATCTGGTAAAACATCTAAATCATGTATATGAACAAAAATATTACTGAGTTACAGTTCATATAAGGAAATCCGTCAATTTAAATAAATAAATTAGGCCCTAATCTATGGATTTCACGATTGGGCAGGGGCACAACCATGGGTGGGCCAGAATTTGTTTTTCCCCACAAAAGGGCTTTATTACAGACAGAAATACTCATCAGCACCCCTTCCGATGATCCTGCAGGTGAAGAAGCCAGATGTGGATGTCCTGGGCTGGCGTGGTTACACGTGGACTGTGGTTGTGAGACCGGTTTGACATACTAATTAACATTCAATTATCTGGCAACAGCTCTGGTGGACATTCCTGCAGTCAGCATACCAATTGCACTCTCCCTTAAAACTTGAGCCATCTGTGGTATTGTGTTGTGTGTATCCATCAAGGGGACCTGGGTCTGAACTCCTCCCTGTGCAACTATACTTCCTGATGGGCTGACCCCAGGTGATGAGGCTAGGCAACAACACGTCAGCCACACTGATCCTCAACACGGGAGCCCCACAGGGTTGTGTGCTCAGCCCACTCCTGTACTCCCTGTTCACCCAGGACTGTGTGGCTACGCACGCCTCCAACTCAATCATCAAGTTTGCTGATGTCACGACAGTGGTATGCCTGATTACCAACAAGGACAACAACCTACAGGGAGGAGGTTAGAGCCCTGGCAGAGTGGTGACAGGAAAATAACCTCTCAATATAAAAACAGAGGAACTGATCATGGACTACAGGAGTCAGAAGAGGGAGCCCGCCACCATCCACATCGATGGGGACACAGCAGGGGGTCAAAAGCTTTATGTTTCTTGGCGTGCACATCAGTGAGGACCTGAAATGGTCTCACCCCAACCGACAGTGTGGTGAAGAAGGCGCAACAGCACCTCTTCTATCCTCAGGTGGCTGAAGAAATTCAGCAAGGCCCCTAAGACCCTCACAAACTCCTGATGCACCATTGAGAGCATTCTGTCGGAATGCCCTCAACAGAATGGCTCTGCGTTCAGCCCAACGCAACACAGGGGGCATGCTGCCTGCCCTCCAGGACTGTTTACTCTGTGCATTTATAAACTGTATTCTCAACATAGCTCCTCCTAATCTACCTACTACTGTGCAAACTAATTTTCTTTACAAAATTATGTCCATAAATACCACCTATTTATATTCTGTATTCTCACTGTAATATATGTACTTTGGATTGTTCTTTTTTTAGATTATTTGTGTATTAGTATTGTATTCGCTAGACATTCTACTGCCCTGTTGGAGCTAGTAACATAAGCATTCTGCTGCTCTGTCAGAGCTAGTAACATAAGCATTCTGCTGCTCTGTCAGAGCTAGTAACACAAGCATTCTGCTGCTCTGTCAGAGCTAGTAACATAAGCATTCTACTGCCCTGTTGGAGCTAGTAACACAAGCATTCTGCTACTCTGTCAGAGCTAGTAACACAAGCATTCTGCTGCTCTGTCAGAGCTAGTAACACAAGCATTCTACTGCCCTGTTGGAGCTAGTAACATAAGCATTCTACTGCCCTGTTGGAGCTAGTAACATAAGCATTCTACTGCTCTGTCAGAGCTAGTAACACAAGCATTCTGCTGCTCTGTCAGAGCTAGTAACACAAGCATTCTACTGCTCTGTCAGAGCTAGTAACACAAGCATTCTGCTGCTCTGTCAGAGCTAGTAACATAAGCATTCTGCTGCTCTGTCAGAGCTAGTAACACAAGCATTCTGCTGCTCTGTCAGAGCTAGTAACACAAGCATTCTGCTGCTCTGTCAGAGCTAGTAACACAAGCATTCTGCTGCTCTGTCAGAGCTAGTAACACAAGCATTCTGCTGCTCTGTCAGAGCTAGTAACACAAGCATTCTGCTGCTCTGTCAGAGCTAGTAACACAAGCATTCTGCTGCTCTGTCAGAGCTAGTAACACAAGCATTCTGCTGCTCTGTCAGAGCTAGTAACATAAGCATTCTACTGCCCTGTTGGAGCTAGTAACATAAGCATTCTGCTGCCCTGTTGGAGCTAGTAACACAAGCATTCTGCTGCTCTGTCAGAGCTAGTAACATAAGCATTCTACTGCCCTGTCAGAGCTAGTAACATAAGCATTCTGCTGCTCTGTCAGAGCTAGTAACATAAGCATTCTGCTGCTCTGTCAGAGCTAGTAACATAAGCATTCTACTGCCCTGTTGGAGCTAGTAACACAAGCATTCTGCTGCTCTGTCAGAGCTAGTAACATAAGCATTCTACTGCCCTGTTGGAGCTAGTAACATAAGCATTCTGCTGCTCTGTCGGAGCTAGTAACACAAGCATTCTGCTGCTCTGTCAGAGCTAGTAACATAAGCATTCTACTGCTCTGTCGGAGCTAGTAACATAAGCACTTCACCTACTAGAACATCTGCAAATCTGTGTACGCAATCAATAAACTTTAATTGTATTTTTTTGTAGCTGGGAAGGAAGAGTAGGCAACAGTTTAGCAGAGGAAAGACAAAGAACACTATTGAGCAAAAAAACCATTGTTTACTAAATAAATGGAATTGTTTGATTAAGATGTTTTATTGTCACATACACTGGATACGTGCAAGGAAATTATTTGTTATTCTTTTACAGAGTACTTTACAGTACAACAGCATGTGTTTGTGAATTGGGATACAGTATTGAAATAACCATCTACCAACATTTAGAAAATTAAACAATGTGGAACCAGCACTTGCAACATCAATCTACAGAAATAACCAGAAAAGCAACTAACAAAGTAGTACACTAACATCATAAAGACATGCTATAAAAAGGTTTCATCGTGGTAAAATAGACAAATAAGAAAGTCATTAAAAAATGTAACATTATGAAAATCAGAATACATTTTTTTTCTCTTCTCTAATCTGTATTAATACCGATAAAATGCAGACAGTATCAACATACACAAATACAACAACTGGTCTGCTAATTGAATGTGAGGTTGAATGAGGCAACACTTACCATACTGCATCATGGACATAAACTCCACAAACAATATTTCAACAAGGCACTAAACAAAAGGTCACATTTGGCCTTGCAGATGCTTGTCAGAACTCTAGCATCCTGGTTGGATCACTGTACTTGACTGACTCCAGCTTTCCTTGAATTAACCTAACCGGGCCCCACTTTCCACGAGCAAAATATCAACAAAAGGTTCACTGTCCCTAAATCAGTTTTCCCTCCTACTTACTACTACAGAATCAAAATAAGCTTTCTGAAAAAAATAAACATCTGATTTGATGTCTGCACAAGGAGGCCTCTCCAAATACAATTTGGTAAATCAAAGCAAGTGAACTGTTGTCAATATTGGGATCATAGTGAAGCTACTATATAACCCTTTTGCTGAGGATTCAACACCTAAACACCAACCTACAGGTCTGTCTAGTAACTAATCCAGTTACAAGGACATCGTCAACTGCAACTGATGTTAACACTCCTCCCTCTCCCTCACCATCTGGCACCATATGTAATTCCGCTGCTCATAGAATCTTAATTCCCGGCTCGAGTCGTCATGTATAGCTAAACATACTGTCAGTTCCTCTTTGTTCATACGACAGAATCAGGCACCTGTAGGTTGATGACATCACACAACCTGTGTGTGTGTAGTTCTTTAGTCAGTTAAGGTTATTGTGGGAAATTATCACATTTTGTCAGTTAAAACACCTGTGTGCGCACGTGTGGAACACTACACATTTGTTAAAAAAAAAATTGTTGATAAACTGATCCCTCCCTATACTTTCAATGCATTTTTCCGCAAAAGGTAGGTAAACTGTTGCACCCCCAAAAAATTGCTGGGTCAACTTTGTTTACTTGCGTCCTCCACTACACCCCCTGCACATTTTACACAGTGAACATGTCAAGCAGCAACATAAAACTGTAAATTACAACATACCTCCCAGAGTAATAACCTAGAACCATTTGACTTCCATTAAAAAATCACAAGCCCTTTTTGTTGTAAGAGCACAGTATTCTCCTACCTATCTAAAAATGTTACATAAGGCCTGCAGGATTGAAACACTACCCCCTCTGGGTAGAGAGAACATTATACTGCTCCACTCTAGTCCATACAGTGCATTCGGAAATGATTCAGACCCCTTGACGTTTTAGACTTTGTTACAGCCTTACGCTAAAATTGATTAAATCATTTTTTCCCCTCATCAATCTACACACAATATCCCATAATGACAAATATATTTACATAAGTATTCAGACCCTTTGTTGAAGGACCTTTCGCAGCGATTACAGCCTCGTATCTTCTTGGGTATGACACTACAAACTTGGCACACCTGTATTTGTGGAGTTTCTCCCATTCTTCTCAGCAGATCCTCTCAAGCGATATCAGTTTGGATTGGGAGAGTCGCTGCCCAGCTATTTTCAGGACTCTCCAGAGATGTTCGATTGGGTTCAAGTCCGGGCTCTGGCTGGGCCACTCAAGGATATTCAGAGACTTGTCCCGAAGCTACTCCTGGGTTGTCTTGGCTGTGTGCTTAGGGTTGTTGTCCTGTTGGAAGGTGAACCTTCACCCCAGTCTGAGGTCCTGAGCGCTCTGGAGCAGGTTTTCATGAAGGATCTCTGTACTTTTCTCCGTTTATCTTTCCCTCGATTCTGACTAGTCTCCCAGTCCCTGCCACTAAAAAACATCCCGACAGCATGATGCTGCCACCACCACCACCATGCTTTACCGTAGGGATGGTGCCAGGTTTCCTCGAGACGTGATGCTTGGCATTAAGGCCAAAGAGTTTAATCTTGGTTTCATCAGACCAGAGAATCTTGTTTCTCATTGTCTGAGAGTCCTTTAGGTGCATTTTGGCAAACTCCAAGCGGGCTGTCATGTGCCTTTTACTGAGAAGCATTCTTCCCTCTGGCCACTTCACCACAAAGGGGGAGTCTGGCCCTTCTCCCCAATTGCTCAGTTGGCCGGGAGGACAGCTCTAGGAAGAGTCTTGGTGGTTCCAAACTTCTTCCATTGAAGAATGATGGAGGCTACTGTGTTCTTGGGAACCTTCAATGCTGCAGACATCTTCTGGTTCACTTCCCCAGATCTGTGCCTCAACACAATCCTGTCTCTGAGCTTTACGGACAATCCTTTCGACATCATGGCTTGGTTTTTTGATCTGACATGCACGGTCAACTGTGGGACCTTATATAGACAGGTGTGTGCCTTTCCAAATCATGTCCAATTGAATTTACCACAGGTGGACCAACCAAGTTCTATAAATATCTCAAGGATGATCAATGGAAACAGGAGGCACCTGAGATTAAGTTCGAGTCTCATAGCAAAGGGCATGACTTTTTTCTCCCCAATTTCTTGGTATCCAATTGGTAGTTACAGTCATGTCTCATCGCTGCAACTCCCGTACGGACTCGGGAGAGGCGAAGTTCGAGAACTGTGCGCCCTCCGAAACACAATCCAACCAAGCCGCACTGCTTCTTGACACAATGCCCACTTAAACCGGAAGCCAGCCACACCAATGTGTCAGAGTGCGCGATGGGACAAAGACATCCCTGCCGGCGAACTCTCCCCTAACCCGGACGACGCTGGGCCAAGTGTGCGCCGCCCCGTGGGTCTCCCGGTCGCGGTCGGCTGCGACAGAGCCTGGACTCTAACCCAGAATCTCTAGTGGCACAGCGCCTTAGACCACTGGACCACTCGGGAGGCCAGGGTATGAATATTTAAGGTATTCAGTAGGTAAGGTATTTCTGTTTTTTAAAAACCTGTTTTCACTTTGTCATTATGGGGTATTGTTTGTAGATTGATGAGGAAAACATGTAATTTAATACATTAGAATAAGGCTATAACGTGCGAAAAGGAAAGGGCTGAACACTTGCCGAATGTACTGTATATCCTCCTCTTTCTTCTCAAAAACAAGCTGACATGAACCTCAGGTCACCTTTTTCCTTTAAACCTAGGGGAAGCAGTCTCACATGTCCGCTCCCCCTGGGGGCTAGCGTTTGATCACCACCTGCTCGTAGGGCCCAGCCCCAACCCTGAAAGAGAACACCAGACATAAACACATGTTATCTCACCAGCCAAAACTCACACAAACAAGTGAAAGGGAATTACTGAACAACTCTTCACAACCAACAAATATTCTTTAACTATCGATTGGCCCTCGTGCAGTTAAAAAAAAGGTGAAATATCAGTGACAGTGCCTGTTGTGTCATTCTATTTCTGACGCATTAGGTAATGATGTCACCAACCTGGTGTGTTGGCTGCCCAGCGCCGTGCTTCCACCAGGACCAACAAACAGCTTGAGCCCCTCCTCTGTAACACGCAAAAACAAGTAAGTTACTGTCAATCAACGCAAGGTCGCAGTGCTGCGAAAATTGCTTAGGAACCAACAATGAGCCATCTAAAAATAAGTGGTTATTGACAAGAGTGTTATTCATGATGAGAAAGAGGCATGGCATAGAGGGACTTTGCTTTAGCAGCAAAGAACTAGAAATGTGTTACTTGAAAATGGCAAATATAGTAATCTGTTAACCCATTAGTCTAATCCATGTCTAAACCAGGGGAGGGGGTTTCTACTAAACTATAATGAATTGTTTTAAGAAGGTCATACCAAGGATCATTTTGCTAATTGATTTCAAATTTTAAGACCCCTTGATGTATTGAAAAACAATTATTATTTTTATTATTATTATTTTATGGAAAATCTGATTTGGCCTTACTGCCCATACAAACGCATTGAACAACAGATTCACTACATGGAACAGAGAGACCCACCCCCAAGAAAAATCTAAAGGAAGTTTGTTCTGAAGTGTCTGTCCTAAACGTGAGAGATGTTATTATTTTATATACACACACACTACCTATCAAAAGTTTGGGGTCACTTAGAAATGTCCTTGATTTTGAAAGAAAAGCAAATTTTTTGTCTATTAAAATAACATCAAATTGATCAGAAACAGTGTAGACATTGTTAATGTTGTAAATGACTATTGTAGCTGCAAAAGGCTGATTTGTAATGGAATATCTACATAGGTGTACAGAGGCCCATTATCTGCAACCATCACTCCTGTGTTCCAATGGCACGTTGTGTTAGCTAATCCAAGTTTATAATTTTAAAAGGCTAATTGATCATTAGAAAACCCTTTTGCAATTATGTTAGCATAGCTGAAAACTGTTGTGCTGATTAAAGAAGCAATACAACTGGCCTTCTTCAGACTAGTTGAGTATCTGGAGCATCAGCATTTGTGGGTTCGATTACAGGCTCAAAATGGCCAGAAACGAAGACCTTTCTTCTGAAACTCATCAGTCTATTCTTGTTCTGAGAAAGATCTCATACAACGCTGTGTACTACTCCCTTCACAGAACAGAGCAAACTGTCCCTAACCAGAATATAAGGAGTGGGAGGCCCCGGTGCACAACTGAGCAAGAGGACAAGTACATTAGAGTGTCTAGTTTGAGAAATGCCTCAACTGGCAGCTTCATTAAATAGTACCTGCAAAACACCAGTCTCAACATCAACAGTGAAGAGGCGACTCCGGGATGCTGGCCTCGTCACGGTTGACGTTGAGACTGGTGCTGAGAGAAGGACAGTGTACCGTCTAGCCATACTCCCAAGTATTTGTATGAGGTGACTACCTTAAGCTCTCTAAACCCTCAGAGGTAGTAATCATACCAGTGGGGAGAGGGGCATTCTTCTTACCAAACCACATGACCTTTGTTTTGGAGATGTTCAGAATAAGGTTAAGGGGCAGAGAAAGCTTGTTGGACACTAAGAAAGCTTTGTTGTAGCGCATTTAACACAGAATGCGGGCAGGGGCCTGCGGAGTATAAGATTGTATAATCTGCATATAAATGGATGAGAGAGCTTCCTACTGCCTGAGCTATGTGTTGATGTAAATTGAGAAGAGCGTGGGGCCTAGGATCGAGCCTTGGGGTACTCCCTTGGTGACAGGCAGTGGCTGAGACAGCAGATGTTCAGACTTTATACACTGCACTCTTTGAGAGGTAGTTAGCAAACCAGGCCAAAGACCCCTCAGACACACCAATATGCCTTAGCCGGCCCACAAGAATGGAGTGGTTTACCGTATCAAAAGCTTAGACTAAGTAGCAGCACAACATTGCTTGGAATCAAGGGCAATGGTGACATCATTGAGGACCTTTAAGGTTGCAGTGACACATCCATAACCTGAGTGGAAACCAGATTGCATACCAAAGAGAATAATAGACCTCAAGAAAGCCAGTTAGTTGATTATTGACAAGTTTTTCCAACACTTTTGATAAACAGGTCAAAAAGAAATAGGCCTATAACAGTTAGGATCAGCTTGATCTCCCCGTTTAAATAAAGGACGAACAGTGGCTGCCTTCCAAGCAATGGGAACCTCCCCAGAGAGGAGAAACAGGTTAAAAAGGTCAGAGATAGGCTTGGTGATGATAGAGGCAGAAACCTTAAAGAAGAAAGGGTCTAAACCATCTGACCCAGATGTTTTTGGGGGGTCAAGTTTAAGGAGCTCCTTTAGCACCTCAGACTCAGTGACCGCCTGCAGGGAGAAACTTTGTAGCGGGGCAGGGGAAAAAGAGGGATGAGCATCAGGGCTAGACGCATTAGAAGGGGTGCGAGATGAGAAAATGTTGGACGGGCAAGGAGGCATGGCTGAGTCAAAGAGGAAACTTGACTTTAATGAAGTGGTGATTAAAGAGCTCAGCCATGTGCTTCTTGTCAGTAACAACCACATCATCAAAAATTAAGGGACATGGGCAGCTGTGAGGAGGAGGGTTTACTCTCCAGGTCTTCAACCGTTTACCAGAACTTCTTGGGGTTAGACCCACAATGAGAGAACTGCTCCTTAAAGTAACTAACTTTGGCCATCCAAACTTTGAGCACACTTATTTCTCATTTGCCGTGTGCCGTGCCTTTCGCCAAATGGAATTCTTGAGGTGGAGTAACTCTGCAAGATCACGGTCGAACCAGGGGCTGAACCGGTTTATAATTCTTGTTAACAATAACATTGAAAATATCAAAAAAGAAGGTTCAAGTGTCTTCGACAGAGGGAATCAAGCTGATTCTATACCAATTTACAGAGGCCAGTTCATGAAGGAAGGCTTGATCATTATAGTTTTGTAGCAAGCATCTATGACAAATCGGGACAGGCTGTAAAGCAGGCTGTAAAGCAGTGATCACTAAGGTCATTACGGAAACCACCAGACTGATACCCATCAGGATGATTTGTGAGGATAACTTCAAGGAGAGTATCCTTTTCTGGGTGTTTGGAGTCAGACCTTGTGGGATTGGTAATAATCTGAGAAAGATTTAGGGAGTCCCATTGCTTTAGGACTTGGTCAGGTGGTTTAAGCATGTCCCAGTTTAGGTCACCTCTTAGGACAAATTCAGACTTAGTGTAAGGGGCCAGAAGAGAGCTTAGGGCAGGTAGGGTACAGGCCGGTGCTGATGGTGGACGATAACACCCAGCAACAGTCAACAAAGAGCTATTTGAAAGTTTAATGCTTAAAACAAGCTAATCAAACTGTTTGTGGACAGACTTGGTGGAGACAACCAAGCACTGAAGGTGATCCTTGGTAAAGACTGCCAATTCCCCAATGAACTAAGCCTAAACCTATCCCTCTGAATTAAAGCCAGGGCTTGTGAGCGTACCCTCAGTGCTGGAGTCCAGTAGACCGTGGCTGAAGTCCTGGCTCTGGAGGATCTTATCCACAACGTCGTCCGCATCCACCCGGGTAGCATCCACTCTCTTCAGCTGACACTCCACTGAGTTCTGCTTCATCAGATGCCTAAGGCAAACACACACGTAAAAAACAAAAATATCCACTCTCTTCAGCTGAGACTCCACTGAGTTCTGCTTCATCAGATGCCTAAGGCAAACACACACGTAAAAAACAAAAACATCCACTCTCTTCAGCTGAGACTCCACTGAGTTCTGCTTCATCAGATGCCTAAGGCACACACACGTAAGACAAAAAAAATCCACTCTCTTCAGCTGAGACTCCACTGAGTTCTGCTTCATCAGATGCCTAAGGCACACACACACACGTAAGGGGTAAAAAAAGCACTGGTGGATGAGATGGAAAGAAAGACTCCTGTTGATTACATTGCGATACTCATCTCTGATCTTTCAACAAAGTATGTGAATATTACCTGCTCAGTCGCTCGGAGGCCGAGCTCTTTGCGGGGGTGGGGGGATATTCAGGCACGGGGAAGTAGGCACAGGTGACAGAGACCGGGGGTGTAGAGTGGGCCTCCTTCTCCCCCCTCTCAGTCCCCCGGTCCTCTCTGGGTTCAGGAATGCTTGCAATGCCCGTCGAGGCGGAGCCTGCTGAGGGGTTCCTCTTGTGTGTGAGCTCTGATAGGCTGGAAGAGCGCGAGTGACCTGTGCTGTAGCCTATGGGGAACGAGTAGGTAATGTTACCCTCCACACAACAGAGACACAGATTTCACAACAAGAACCATAACTTTGACAGCAAGCTATAGCTTTTCAGACATTCATGCCTACTGTTCATATCTTATTTAGTTCATGACACAAGTCATAGCCTTTTCTCATCCGCATTTGGTTCAGACGAGGCGTGTAGCTACTAGCTACCTGAGACTTTGGACTGTTGGCTGGCGTAGCTGGACGTTCTAGAATGGCCACATGCTCCCAGTTCATCAGGAACAGATGCACACTTCCCTGGGGGCTCTGAGCAGGAGAGAACAGCAGTACAATATTTTGACAACGTCAATACACAACATTAGCACTAATGATTACTGATTAACAGGGTTTAATCCTGCAATCCTTGTAAATCAAAGTGTTGTGTACAGAGCCGGCGGGAGGTATGTGTGTGTTTGGGTGTGTGTGTGTGTGTGTGTACCTGGGACGGCGAGGCAGGGTGTTTGTGTGTGTGTGTCCCCTCCCTTCCTGTCTTCGTGGAGACACTCTGCCTCAGCCTGCTGAAGGCCCAGTTTCATGGCCGTGGACGGTGGCCTGCAGGGACATTGTCAGTCACATCAACTGCTTTCACTGACTCGATCAGCTGCTTTACAAACACCATCTGTTCCAAACCCACTACTCCCTACCATGCATGGTTGCTGATTGGTTTGAGTCTTTAATTTGTTTGTCCAAATGGTTATTTCAAAGTCAGTGGCTGAATTGAATACATGTTAATGTAACATCTAAAGCCATAATTGGCATAGCCATTGAAAGCCACTTTTTTGTGAATGCAAAGTTCTTCTGTGGAAATGGAACATGTGAATCATATCCTATCAGAAGTGCTGATCTGTTAGCAAGAGGATTTTATGAGCCGTATATCAGTTTAGCGGAGCTTCACATTCATCTTTAATAACCCCACTTTCACAACACAGGAAAGCACCAGGTCTCACTTCTTTTATTTCTTAGATGAACGGGTCTAACTCAAGATTGGAGAGGGGGTGGACTCACATTACATACCAGAGACCAAATGATATACAAGAGACAGAGACCGTGAAAGTGAGGGAGAAGAAGAGAGTGGGAGAGACATTTAAAGAGAGACACTGGAAGGAGACAAAGTTAGTCAAAGGACCAGTGCAGTCAAAATTCTGTTCTTGCTGATAGAAACTAACACTGTAAAAGTGTGAGAAAAAAAATGTATCAGTGTTATTTCCTGATTGTATTTTCAACCAGCAACTATCTACACAGGACCTTCTAATTCAGCCTGTTTGCACGGGCGGAAGTTTCAGCTTGCCACCACATCAAATCTTCTTTGTCACATGCACTGAATACAACAGGTGTAGACCTCACAGTGAAATGCTGAATACAACAGGTGTAGACCTCACAGTGAAATGCTGAATACAACAGGTGTAGCCCTCACAGTGAAATGCTGAATACAACAGGTGTAGACCTCACAGTGAAATGCTGAATACAACAGGTGTAGACCTCACAGTGAAATGCTGAATATAACAGGTGTAGACCTCACAGTGAAATGCTGAATACAACAGGTGTAGCCCTCACAGTGAAATGCTGAATACAACTGGTGTAGACCTTACGGTGAAATTCTTACTTACACACCCCTAACCAATAATGCAGTTTTAAGAAAAATACGTGTCAAGTAAAAAAAAATAGCACAGCAGTGAAATAACAATAGCGAGGCTATATACAGAGTCAATGTGCAGGGGCTCCGGGTGGTAAATTGGTTAATAATAGACCAATAAAGATTATTTATTTATTTATTTGGATCCCCATTAGTCGACGCCAATGGCGACAGCTAGTCTTACTGGTGTCCGAATTATAACAAAAAATACATTACAGACAAAATACATTAAAACTAGCTGTTATTGGCAAAATGTACTCCCAACACACACATTGTGTGTGAGTCACATTCTGTAGGAGGAAAGCTCAGTAAAAGACAGACACACTCTGTGGGAAACACAGAGGAACACTGAGGCACACCAGCACTTCATGATTGCATGAAAGCTTTCTCCCAGAATCTCTCCACTGTGTCATCAGAGGCATTGGCCAAGGCAACCCTCCCACACTCCCACACTCACTGCATTAGTGAGGACTGATTCTAAGTCCATTTTCACCCCCTCCTCCATGGTGAAATATAAAGGCTCTGTAAACGTTATATTCCATTCGGTTTCCTGTGGGATTCAGACAATAGAGCGACGTGTTCCGAAGAGAGAGCACTGGGGTGGTGCAGTAGAGTGTGATGCAGTGTGTGTGTTTGTTTACGAGGGTGTCCAAAGTAAAGGCGCTGCCAGGAGTGTGTGGGCACGTCATGCTCAAATCAGTCCTTTCTAACAGACAATCTGTGAGGAAGTTCTCTTATCATATCAAAACAATAGAACTCTTGCTATTCATTTTCAACAGGAGAGGTTGGTTTGATTTGAGTCCACAAGTATAACTTGACTTCAAATTGTTCATGTGGTGCTGAGGAAACTGTGCCAACGCTTGAACTTTTACAAACACGGGACGGTAATTAACCCCCTGTGTTTCTGTGACTCTGTTTCATAAAGCCAGAGATAGCAGCCGTGTCTGGGTGTACTCAGAGACAGGATGCTGAATGCATATGTAGGTTGGTGGTTTGCTCTGTGTGTCTGTGGTCTGGCCAGATGCAGACTTCTGTCTGTCGGTCTGTCACATCAATGTTTCCTACTTACCTTTACTGAATAATGGGCCAAAACTGCATTAATTTCCAATAAGCTAATCCTGCAGTTGTACCACTGATCCAAAATCAGTGAAGTCCAAAAAGATGTTTTGTGATGCAACCCACCAGAAGGCTGGACAAAGACGGTAATGAAAGGTGCACTTACGTTTTAAAGCAGGGGTCCCCAGACATGAGCAGTGTACTAATGACAACCTGTGACAGAGGTGACAAAAACAATGTCAGCCCCCCAAAAAATGGCAGCACGGCTCATACACATCCACAGGCCCTATGAAATAGGATGAAGTGATCCTAGACCTGTGTCGAAGTACAAATTCTACCCGAAGCATGTACAATATACATTCATGACACAGGTACTTCTCCAATATCACAGGCTCAGAGGTGCCTGTCTTCACGTACATGTTAGGTATTCTAATGATGCAACTGCTCTAATCCTGAATGGTGACTAGGGGGCAGAGGAGGGTGATAGCTAACCATGCGCTTACTCCCAATGTGTGCCAATACTTGGGTATGTTGGCTATGACCCAATACTCTCACATGGTTCCCTTCCTGGTCTCCTCTCCCTCATGAACACTCATTAGTAAGACTGGATAGCTGACGTTGTGTAGGCTAATCCGTGTATTTCTTTCATCTATCCAGTCCTTCTTGGATATAGGGGGCGCTCTTTTAATTTATGGATAAAAAAACGTGCATATGCATATAATTGACAGCTTTGGAAAGAAAACACTCGGACGTTTCCAAAACTGCAAAGATATTATCTGTGAGTGCCACAGAACTCATGCTACAGGCGAAACCAAGATGAAACTTCAAACAGGAAATGAGCAGAATTTGACACTCTGTTTTCCATTGTCTCCATTCGGAGACTGTGAATGCGCCAGGACTGAGCCTGCCCTTTCTGTCGTTTCTCCAAGGTGTCTGCAGCATTGTGACGTATTTGTAGGCATATCATTGGAAGATTGGCCATAAGAGACTACATTTACCAGGGGTCCACCCGGTGTCCTTTGTCTAAATTGGTGCGTAATCTACAAGCTGCACGCAGTCATCCAGTGATTGAGAGGAGGCTTCCACGAACGATATATCATGAAGAGATATGTGAAAACACCTTGAGGATTGATTCTAAACAACGTTTACCATGTTTCAGTCGATATTATGGAGTTAATTTGGAAAAAAGTTCGGCGTTTTCATGACTGAATTATTTTATTTTTTTGGTAGCCAAACGTGACGCACCAAACGGAGCGATTTCTCCTAAACAAATCATCTTTCAGGAAAAACTGAGCATTTGCTATCTAACTGAGAGTCTCCTCATTGAAAACTTCCGAAGTTCTTCAAAGGTAAATGATTTATTTGAATGCTTTCCTGGTTTTTGTGAAAATGTTGCCTGCTGATGCTAACGCTAAATGCTACGCTAGCTACGCTAGCTGTTACACAAATGCTTGTTTTGCTATGGTTGAGAAGCATATTTTGAAAATCTGAGATGACAGTGTTGTTAACAAAAGGCTAAGCTTGAGAGCTAGCATATTCATTTAATTTAATTTGCGATTTTCATGAATAGTTAACGTTGCGTTATGGTAATGAGCTTGAGGCTGTGTTCACGATCCCGGATGGCTAGAATCAAGAGTTAAGAGCAGTGATCCTTGTGTAGACAAGTAGGGCTCCTCATTCTAGAGTGATAGGACAGAGCCAAGTGGACTATGGCAGAGGAGGACAGACTCCAGTGTCATACACACGTCCTATACAGTAGATGTTTTGGAGGCCTGTCTAACTGTACCGAAGTGTACCTTGAGTATAGAGTTGTCCTGTCTGGAGTTCTTGGTGTCGTAACCCTCTAGTAGGCATCGGCGCGTCGTTCTGCCAGAGCCAGCAAACTCTGACAGGTTCAGGTCAGCAAAACCCAGCTGCAGAATAGAGAGAACAGATCTTTTCAGGTTTATGGTACCGCTTTTCAACAGAGCCTCAGTTCCATAGAGTTCTAATACAGAGCACTCTGTTTCTAACAATCACATCTGTAAGAAGCTATTGTAGTGGTCTTTAACCATTACATTCGGCAGCCGGTGATTGTCAAGCAAATAACTCCTGGTAATTGACCGTTAACACATTTAGCACCTCCTGGCTTCCACGCATAGCCTACTGATGTAGACCTTTGGAACATCTACATTTAAAAAAAGTCTAGTACATCCATGTAATATAGCCTACACCTTCACAATAAATCCATTATTTATTTTAGGTCTAAAGAAGCAGGATAAAAAGATTTACAGAATAGTATACTCGTGAGTTGTCCTTATGTTAGGTTCTGATGTGGCTATGCCAAATCTGTGGGCTATACTAGTTATATAGTAAGCAAGATTTGCTTACAATTCTGTGGCATTATTTTACGTAATTTTATAGTTTAAAGAATACAATTGAACAAATCTGAATAAAATAAACATTTTCCCCAAACGATTTGAGGGAGTGCGCACATGCGGCTATTCTGTGTTGAGCGGTTAACAAAGAAATAGATCATTAATAACTCTAAATGAAGCATATAGGAGCAACTTTAGTTGTTCCATAAACATTAGGCTCTATGTTTTGATTTTTAATACATTGTAAGGCTGCATGACGCGACTAATGATGATTTGAAAAAAATAGCTTGAAAGGCATGAGCTCTGCATTGTTTCTTTGTGCAGGCTGTACACACTTCATTAGTCTCTCATTCACAATTTTTCAAGCACTTGATAATGCCTCAAATTTCACGGTGGCATCCCCTTTGTGGCCGCAACGCAACCTAAAAACGAAAGAAAAAAAATCCATGCCTTTTGCGGCTAGTGGCCGTTGTGCCCTTGGCCCGGAGTGCTGTGTTGTGCTCTTCACCCCAAGCACTGCGCGCTCCGAATAGCCTCTCACTCACATCTCCATCACGTGACTGGGTCTTTCTCACAGGCTACAAGTGAAGACAGACACATTGGGAAGGTAACTGCGCACGTCCTTATCCAATTCCGAGGTGCATATTGAAGATATTGCGGATGTTGAAGATGTTACGGCCTCAAAGGGGATGCCACCGTGAAATTTGAGGCATTATCAAGTGCTTGACAAATTGTGACTGTCATTGAAAATAAGAATTTGTTCTTAACTGACTTGCCTAGTAAAAAGGTTAAAAAAAAAAAAAAAAATATTGGAAAAACTGTCAACATTTACTTTGTCAGCCAACAAGTTGAGTAGGCCTAACGAATAGCAAAAGTCCTAGCCTATGTCAATCTACTATCACCATAGTAGTTGACCTATTCTGTGAGAGAAATAAATATTCTGTGAGACCTATTCTGTGAGAGAAATAAATATTCTGTGAGACCTATTCTGTGAGAGAAATAAATATTCCAAACAGTCTGGGGACAGTTGTGGGGACACAATAAATCCCAAATTAATACAACCACTAGCATTAAAAAAAAATGTTTTACACAATGTGGCTGATGCAACAGATCAGAACACTAGCTTAAAATGTTGATAAATTATTATGCTATTTCTTCATATTATAAGCGCAGCAATGCGCACATGGCACTAGCCATGCTGTTGTAGGGGTCTGTCTAACCCAGCTGTAGTTAGTAGTGGTCAGTGTCTCTTAAAAGAGCGCGAATGTTCTATTAGCGGGAAAACACCATAATCAAAAGTGACCGCAAATGCGATTATGCATGTAATGGCAATTTGATATGCTGGGTATCATTCACAAGTAATGATATATAATTCACACGTAATAGGCTAATATTGTCACTCAGACTATTCCTGATTTAATCTTGCACTAAATAATATGTGTGAAATTTGTTTTGATTTAGAACAGACCATTATCATGTACCTGTCTCGAAACAAGGGCAGCATGAAAAAAATGCACGTCATCTATGCACTTAAATAGCGAATAGTGGACTCTTTTGCCGAGGTTCATTTTCATGCCAGTTAGGTAGGCTATGATACTGTTGTAAATATAAGCAATGTGCTTAATATTAGGAAAGTTGAGAAATACATATAGTAGGCCTAGTCTATAGAGAGCTGATGGGAGCCTCCTCTATTTAGTAGAGGCCATCACTCTGTTTTCTAATGCAATTGCATAGCCTATTGAAATGTTGCACAATGTGCTCATGGACTATCATGAATTGTTTGATTAGATTTTCCGATCACATTTGCATTGATGTCAGAGTGATTAGAGGGACAATAGAGTGCTGAGTACCAGGCAGTTAGCAAGTTTGGTAGGCTACTAATGACCACCAACAGCATCATCCCCTTGGACCAAGGGGCTCCTTAACAGCTTCTACCCCCAAGCCATAAGACTGCTGAACAATTAATCACATGGCCACCTAGACTGTTTACATTGACATCCCCCTCCCTGTTTTTTTACACTGCTGCTACTCACTGTTTGTTATCTATAGTATGCATAGTTACTTAACAAATGACCTCAACTAACCTGTACCCCCGCACATTGACTCGGTACCAGTACCCCCTGTAATAGCCTCACCATCGTTATGTCATTTTCTTGTGTTACTGACAAGTGATCGCCGGTGTGGCAGTAATACGGTCACCGCAACAGCCCTACTTTCAATGTACTTCCCTTTTAAGAATGAGTCATGCGGTAGTGACGTCATTCTTTAGTTATTGCCATATAAGGATTAATGACTGCTTAAGGACAGATAAGTGTTAAACAGCAATCAGTAACCAAAGACGGAAGTTCGCAGTAACAGGCTAACTATCCTCTTTAACCTCACCTTTACTAACAATGGGCAAGTTACTTTCAGGCGGTGAATGACTAACTAGAATTTGCATTATGATAAGAATGCTCTGTTATGTATCTACTTTAAAATGTCAGCATGCCAAGATGGTCATTGACTGAATTCAAAAGCAAAAAGATTACCTTGGCAAAGGTCTTTCCACCCTTCATTTCCTAAAATGACAAAAAAATGTGTTATCCATCAAACAATCCTTGTGTGCTACAAGTACATCTCCACATTCGATCTCAAAACACAGATTTTGTAGCAATAGTCTTAAGAGTGATTGACATCTTGACAGCCTGTAGTTGACCAAGTGGTAGACATATTTTAGCAGTTAGACCTATTAGTATACCTACCAGTAGTATACCTATTCTTGTCATCAATTTAACTTGACCTCGCATTCACATAACTTTGGCAGCATTGTTGTAGTGAGTCCTGTACCTTGCGCACAGACACCCGACACACACAGGGGTCCAGTACTCCTGTCCCAGCGTTGGCACTCATCTTACACAGGAAAGAGAACCTCTTCCTCCAGCGCACACAGTTAGCCTGGACCTGCTCCCTGGAGAAGACAAAGTTAGTAGCAGTACAATCAACAACAAAAAACAGAACTGTGTGACAGTTGATTGGAATGTTTAGGTACAGTACACATTCATCCCTTGATCTGATTAATGGCTAAGATAAATCTAGGCTGTCAACAAAGAACACAGTCAATGAGAAGATCCTGTGTGCGAGAGATGAGACATGGAACATAAAAGCCTTGAAGTAAAAATAACAAACTTCCCCATGCTCTTTCCCTTCCTATGGATTAGTCTCACATAAATAGATATAGGCTAGGCTAAGTGAATTATAGATTTTGAAATGTGATGGCAGTGTTCTGCGCTTCTGGCCCCTCAGTGACAGATGTAGGCTCCAGGAATGAAGAACACTATGCATTGGCTCTTTAGAGCAAGTGATATGTAAGGTGCTTCAGCATTAATGCAGGTGAAAAAAAACTTTGTATTCACGCATGACTATTTCGCTTTGGATAAAAGCATCTACTGAATGGCATATGTACCATTCAAAAGTTTGGACACCTACTCAAAGGTTTTTCTTGATTTTTACTATTTTCGACATTGTAGAATAATAGTGAAGACAAATATATTAAATAACATATATGGAATCATGTAGTAACCAAAAAAAGTGCTAAACATATCAAAATATATTTTATATTCTTCAAAGTAGCCACCCTTTGCCTCGATGACAGCTTTGCACACTCTTGGCATTCTCTCAACCAGCTTCATCTGGAATGCTTTTCCAAAAGTCTTGAAGGAGTTCCCACATAATGCTGAGCACTTGTTTTGTTGGCTGATTTTCCTTCACTCTGCAGTCCAACTCATCCCAAACCATCTCAATTGGGTTGAGGTCGGGTGATTGTGGATGCCAGGTCATCTGATGCAGCACTCCATCACTCCCCTTCTTGGTAAAATAGCCCTTACACAGCCTGGAGGTTTGTTTTGAGTCATTGTCTGTTGAAAAACATTGATAGTCCCACTAAGCGCAAATCAGATGGGATGGTGTATTGCTGCAGAATGCTGTGGTAGCAATGCTGGTTAAGTGTGCCTTGAATTCTAAATAAATCACAGACAGTGTCACCAGCAAAGCACACCCACACCTCCTCTTCCATGCTTCACGGTGGGAACCACACATGCGGAGATCATCTGGTCACCTACTCTGCATCTCACAAAGACACGGCAGATGGAACCAAAAATCTCACATTTGGACTCATGAGACCAAAGGACAGATTTCCACCGGTCTAATGGCCTTTGCTTGTAGTTCTTGGCCCAAGCAAGTCTTTTCTTCTTATTGGTGTCCTTTAGTAGTGGTTTCTTAGTAGCAATTCAACCACGAAGGCCTGATTCATGCAGTCTCCTCTGAACAGTTGATGTTGAGATGTGTCCGTTACTTGAACTCTGAAGCATTTATTTGGGCTGCAATTTGACATGCAGTTAACTCTAACAAACTTATCCTCTGCAGCAGAGGTAACTCCGGGTCTTCCTTTACTGTGGCGGTCCTCATGAGAGACAGTTTCATCATAGCGCTTGATGGTTTTTGCAACTGCACTTGGAAGAAACGTAACATTTTCTGGATTGACTGACCTTCATGTCTTAAAGTAATGATGAGACTGTCAATTCTCTCATCTCCACAGAGGAACTCTGGAGCTCTGTCAGAGTGACCATCAGGTTCTTGGTCACCTCCCTGACCAAAGACCTTCTCCCCCGATTTCTCAGTTTGGCCGTGCAGCCAGCTCTAGGAAGAGTTTTGGGGGTTCCAAACTTCCATTTAAGAACGATGGAGGCCACTTTGTTCTTGGAGGACCTTCAATGGTGCATAAATGTTTTGGTACTCTTCCCCAGATCTGTGCCACGACACAATCCTGTCTTGGAGCTCTATGGACAATTCCTTTGACCTCATGGCTTGGTATTTGCTCTGACATGCACTGTCAACTGTGGGACCTTATATAAACAGGTGTGTGGCTTTCCTAATTATATGCAATCAATTGAATTTACCACAGGTGGACTCCAATCAAGTTGTAGAAACATCTCAAGGATGATCAATGGAAACAGGATGCAGCAGAGATCAATTTCAAGTCTCATAGCAAAGGGTCTGAATACTTATGTAAATAAGGTACTTCTGTTTGAACTTCTAAAAACCTGTTTTCGCTTTGTCATTATGGGGTAAGAATGTTATTTTTTAATCCATTTTAGAAGTCAATGGGTCTGAATACTTTCAGAATTCACACACACAAAGTTCTCAACTGGGTAACGGTTAGACTACCCTCATAGAACATTAGAGAGTTCAAGAAGCGGTCGAACAGACATCGGCTGTCGACCAAAGCAGACAGGTATTCTAGTAAAAAGGCTTTTAAATAATCACATCACTCAGTGCTGCCTTCTCCATTCTTTCAACTCAATCACACATTCAGTGACTGAGGAGGCTGATGGCCTGTCAGTGTGTGTGTTCCAATGAGCCTAAGGAAACTTATATTAATAGAGCAGAAAAACCATGTTTCTCAAACAAGATACTCAATCAAAACCTCTTCACGGGTTAAAAATAGCAAGACAATGGCTTGAGTCATGGCTACGTACAGTATGGTACATTTACATAATTGGACACATGCAGGCAGTTCCTCTGGGAATGCCAACCGAGTCGAACATTAAGAGCTAGCACGTGCTGCAGTTGTGTCCACTACTTTCCAGTGACTGACTCATTTAAGTGCAGTCCTACTCAGTGCGGTTGAGTGGCTTGACATGCAAATCTCTTAAAATACCACAAGAATCCGTTGGAGCTGTTAGATCGGTTCTCTCTAGGGAAAACAAGTCTGTGTTCAAATGCCACAGACAAAGTCCTATCCTGAATTCTGAGGAGGGGATGTTCCAGAGTCTAAACAGGAAGGAATGGTGAATGGGTAACATGAGACAAATGGATAACATGAGAGAAATGAGTTAGACGCTGTTAAACGTGACTTGACTGATCCAATCTTTAACTGATTCTTAACTAGTTTTTAGACTATGTCTAGCCATCTCAATGGCTCTGGATCCTTGGAGAGCAAGTAGTTCTTGTTGCATCAACTGATGTTGAGTGGAATAATGAGGTTTTAGGAAATGTATGGGACACCCTTTAAAAAGTCTCATATGATGGGATTCTTGAAACATGTTGCTTGTAAGAAAAATATACATTTTCCAGCAAAGTGTTGAATGTGTGTTTGTTATAGAGTTCACTATGCGTAACATCTCAAATGTAAAATCTCCAAATGTACCATGAAAACAGGGTTGGATTGGGGATGAATGATTTCCAAGTTTTTGCAACTAGTCTGATCAATACGACCCTAGCCAGTCTAAACTAGGAGATATTGGAATATCGGTTTTAACAAAATGATAAGCAAATCCATTCCTTTTCCTTGGCATTTCAGAGTGGGAAATGGAATCTAGCGAACGTTAATACTGACCTTAAGTTGCCAGACGTTTTAAGGTAGGCTACATAAAATGTCAGATATGACAGAAGAAGCAAGCCATGTTTAACAGTGGGCCTCGTGACTGAGGGTGTTTTGCTGTGTCAATCACTCAGTCAGAACAAGATGGCAGACGAGTTACCATGGAAACTACATCAAAATAACACACAGTTAGAAATACTAGGCTACATATTGAATAACGTTAATACATGGAGACATTGTTAGCTATTAACTTACACACAGCACATTATTCACATGCACCCCACTGTCTTCGTGACTAAGCTAGCTAGCTAGCGGGTGAAGTTAGTTAGCTAACTATAGCTGCTAGCTGTATCTGGCTAACAATGCCACTACTGCCAGCAGTTGTCGCTCTCACCTCCGTACGCTGCTTAAAATAGGAAAGGCGTTCTTACCGAGAGGACTCTTCTGTAAAGCCACGGTCTAGCAGTCGTACTTTGCAGAACAGGACCCCGTTAACAAAGGGAACAGAAGATAGTTCGTCCAACTCGAAATCTACCTTAAATTTGAATTTCTTTTTCTTCATCATAATGAACGACATTATGCTAAAGTAACTTGGTGCCTAATTATAATAGTATATATAGCTAGCCAAAGGTCGAGCTTCTTGACTGTCACTTCTCCCACTTGTCACTGGCTGTCTGAGTTCATTTAGCGTTTGACGTTGAGTTCAAATACTTCTCGCCCCCGTACCTATATCTAGGGTTGATGAGTAGCAGAGCGACACGGCGCAGTGAGTGTTAACACTAAAGCGACAAGCGACCATTTGAGAGGAGGCGTTCTAGTGCATGTTCAAAGAATGCAAGTAACGAGGGGTGGAGTTAGGGTAGATTACCGGTCTACTCTGTTGCACTTCTAGAACCGGATACTGACAAATAAATGACCATCGGATATCAAATCTCATTTTATTGGTCACATACACATGGTTAGCAGATGTTATTGCGAGTGTAGCGAAATGCTTCTGCTTTTAGTTCCCGACAGTGCAGCAATATCTAACATGTAATCTAACAATTCCACAACAGCTACCTAATACACACAAATCTAAGTAAAGAAATTAAATAAGAATATATACATATAAATATATGGATGAGCAATGACAGTGGCATAGGTAAGATGCAATAGATGGTATAAAATACAGTATATACATATGAGATGAGTGATGCAAGATATGTAAACATTATTAAAGTGACTTGTGATCAATTTATTACAATTATGTCAAGTTTGTATGTAGGCAGCAGTCTCTCTGTGTTAGTGATGGCTGTTTAACAGTCTGATAGAAGCTGTTTTTCAGTCTCTTGGTCCCAGCTTTGATGCACCTGTACTGACCTCGCCTTTTGTATGGTTGTTGGGTGTACAGGCAGATGCTCGGGTGGTTGTTGTCCTTGATGATATGGTTTGCCTTCCTGAGACATCGGATGCTGTAGGTGTCCTGGAGGGCAGGTAGTTTACACCCGGTGATGCTTTGTACAGACCGCACCACCCTCTGGAGAGCCTTGCGTTTGTGGGTGGTGCAGTTGCCGTACCAGGCGGTGATGCAGCCTGCCAGGATGCTCTCAATTGTGAATCTGTAAAGGTTTGTGAGGGTTTGACGTGACAAGCCAAATTTCTTCAGCCTCCGGAAGTTGAAGAGTTGCTGTTGCGCCTTCTTCACCACACTGTCTGTGTGGGTGGACCATTTCAGTTTGTCCATGATGCGTACGCCGAGGAACTTAAACTTTCCACCTTCTCCACTGCTGTCCCGTCGATGTGGATAGGGGTGTACTCCTTCTGCTGTGGATAGGGGTGTACTCCTTCTGCTGTTTCCTGAAGTCCACAATCATATAGTAATTATTATGTGAGGGCTTATATATCGAAGCCTTTAAGGTGTTATAACTGCCAGAGGTTTGGGCATGTGGCAACAGCCTGTAAAGAGAAAAAGAGGTGTGCCAGGTGTGGAGGGGAGCATGAGTATGGGAAGTGTGGGGAGGGTGTACAACCAAAGTGCTGCAGCTGTGGGAGTGCTCATATTGTGGAGTGGAGAGAAGGGTGTCATGTTGAGGAAGTGAGGGTGCTCCAGGTACAGGGAGATGCAGGTCCAAGGGAGAGAGGGTTAGGAGCATCTAAACCGGGGATTACGGGGCAGGTAGGAGGCGATATGGTATACATAGATAAGAGAAAGCTGGTGACGCTCATAGCAGGAGCTATCAATAGCACTGCTAAAGTAGAGTCTAAAACAGAGAGGATTCAGCTAATAGTGGAAGCTGCTGGGAGACATCTGAGGATGAAAGGTTTGACATGAAAGAGGTTTGAGATTATCTCAGTCAGCTGAGGGTGGAGTCATGCATTACTGGATCTTAGTTATAGTGGTAATACTACAATGGAATGCTCAAAGCCTGTTGGCTAATGAGCAGGAGTTCAAGCAGTTCATTGTAGATATGCAAGCCAAGCCTGATGTGATTTGTGTGCAGGAAACATGGCTCAAATCGAATGTGGAGTTTATCATACAGGGATATATAGTGGTTTGGAGGGACAGAGATGTGTTGGTGGGGGTCACCTTAATAAAGCAAGGACTTCCCTACAGGATGCTAGGCGAAGGTATTGAACAGGAATATGTGGTGGTGGAGGTGTGATTCAGAGGATTGGTGCTAGTTGTAGTGAACTACTATAATCCCTGTCATATTGGATCTTGAAGTGCTGGAGAGGGTTGAGGGCAAGAATATAAGCAAGGTATTGTGGTGTGGGGATTTTAATGCCCACAACACGCGCTGGAGGGGAACAGATGGATGGAAATGGGCAACTGATGGAAAATCTGATAGAAATTAAAGATCTGGTGTGCCAGAATGATGGCAGAGGGACCAGGTTTGATGTGGCCACAGGGAAAGAGTCTGCCTTGGTCCTCACTCTGGTATCTAGTGCGATGGCAGGAATCTGTGAGTGGGAGGTATAGTATGCACAGTAGGCTGGGGGGAGGAGGAAGTGTCAGTGGATGGAGTAGACAGGTGGGTGTTTGGAAGGGCAAAGTGGGATCAGTTTCAGGAGCTGAGTGAGCAGGTGATGGCTCGGGTGGATATGAGAGGGGATGTGAATGGTATGAATAACTGGGTGAGAACAGTGTTAGTGGGGGCAGTATCAGAGGGAAAGAGAGGCTGAGATCTATAATGAGGGAGAAAGGGATACAGGATTTTTTTTTTTTTAAAGAGTATATTGAGTAGAAAGTCATTAGATATAGTCTCAAATATTTTATCTTTTTTTAAGAGCAACAGGGCTGGCAGGTAGGATTTAGTTTCTCCCTGTCTCTGGCCCACACTCCAGTACAGTAGGTGGCGGTAATGCACCATAACGTTTGATGTTGCCACCGATAAACCCCACCAAAGAAGAAGTAGTAGTTCAGGGCGGAAATCCACCTTGGCTTCTCCTGCCTCCAGTAGTTAATCTAGATGTGTTGGAGAGACTAAAGAAAGATAGGGAGGGTGTTGATCCATCTGATTTGTTTAATAGATGTCTGGATACTGTATATCAGGATTTTGTGACCATTTACACAGATTGTTCAAAAGATCAAAGGACAGAACGTACTGGGTCAGCATTTGTAGTGCAGGAATGTGGGGTGGCAATCAGGAAACGTATTACAGATCCTCTGGCTGTATATACGGCGGAGCAGATGGCCATACTGTTGGCCTTGCAGTAGGTGGAGGAAGCCAGACCGATTAGTTATTTGCTCTGATTCATGTGCAGTGTTAATGAGTCTGCAGTCCTTTAGCTCACATAAGACAAGACCTGCTTTATGATGTACTACAAACTAGAGGTCGACCGATTATGATTTTTCAACACCGATACCAATTATTGGAGGACCAAAAAAGCTGATACCGATTAATTGGCCGATTTTTCTTTTTTGTAATAATGACAATGACAACAATACTGAATGAACACTTAGTTTGACTTAATATAATACATCAACAAAATCAATTTAGCCTCAAGTAAATAATGAAACATGTTAAATTTGGTTTAAATAATGCAAAAACAAAGTGTTGGAGAAGAAAGTAAATGTGCAATATGTGCTATGTAAGAAAGCTAACGTTTCAGTTCCTTGCTCAGAACATGAGAACATATTGTAACGACCCTGGGTTTATAAGCGCGGAAATCGACTCTGCCGCAAAAGCATGTAGCACGCCGGACCTCGGGCTAGAAGGTCGAGGGTTCGAGACCTGCTCCCTGCTGTTTCATTACACTATGAAAGCTGGTGGTTCCTTTTTACATGAGTCTTCAATATTCCCAGGTAAGAAGTTTTAGGTTGTAGTTATTATGGGAATTATGACTCTTTCCCTCGATAGACCCCGGTTGTGCTGGCGGAGGCGCCGGAAAAACTCCTGGTTTCTCCCAGCGGTCCATATTCTGGACAACGCGATCCATGGTGGCGCTCAGATGGTAAATCCTCTCAGTATGTTCCTGGACGCGCTCCTCCACCTCCATGGCCGGGGTACCTTCTGCTGACTTCATATTTGCGTCAAGGATTCTGTCATAGGCGTGTGTATACACTGTAGGTGGAAAGGAAGTCAGGTGCAGGAGAATCAAACTTGGTAAAATGGAGTAGTTTAATAACTTTTAAAAAACATAACTCCAAAACCATGAAAAAATAAACAAAACAAAGTGGCTACGAGGACCCGTCACGCCCTAATACAAACAACACCAAACAATAATGAACAATCTCTGACAAAGACATGAGGGGAAACAGAGGGTTAAATACACAACAGGTAATGAATGGGATTGAAACCAGGTGTGTAGGAAGACAAAACCAATGGAAAATAAAAAATGGATCAATGATGGCTAGAAGACCGGTGACGTCGACCGCCGAGCACTGCCCGAACAAGGACAGGCATCGACTTCGGCAGAAGCCGTGTCAACACTATTTACCAAGAGAGTGTTCATCTATATTTTTCGTAGCTCTCTATTTACCACAAACCAATGCCGGCACTAAGACGGCACTCATTGAGATGTATAAGGCCTTAAGCAAACAAGAAAATGCTCAACCAGAGGCGGTGCTCCTAGTGGCCAGGGACTTTAATGCAGAGAAACTTTGGTTCGCCCTCCATTTGGCAAATCTGACCATAACTCTATCCTCCTGATTCCTGCTTACAAGCAAAAACTAAAAGCAGGGAGTACCAGTGACTCGTTCAATAAGGAAGTGGTCAGATGACACAGATGCTAAGCTACAGGACTGTTATCCTAACACAGATTGGAATATGTTCTGGTATTCTTCAGATGGCATTGAGTAGTACACCACATCAGTCACTGGCTTCATCAATAAGAGCATCGATGACGTCGCACAGTGACTGTACGTACATACCCCAACCAGAAGCCATGGATTACAGGCAACATCCATACTGAGTTAAAGGGTAGAGCTGCCACTTTCAAGGAGCGGCGGGACTCTAACCCGGACCCTTAATAGAAATCCTGCTATGCCCTCCAACGAACCATCAAACAGGCAAAGTGTCAATACAGGACTAAGATTGAATTGTACTACACCACTCGTCGGATGTGGCAGGGCTACAAAGAGAAGCACAGCCGCGAGCTGCCTAGTGACACGAGCCTACCAGACGAGCTAAATAACTTCTATGCTTGCTTCGAGGCAAGCAACACTGAAGCATGCGTGAAAGTGTCAGCTGTTCCGGACGACTGTGTGATCACGCTCTGTGTAGCTGATGTGAGTAAGACCTTTAAACAGGTCAACATTCACAAGGCCGCAGGGCCAGATGGATTACCAGGACGTGTACTCCGAGCATGCGCTGACCAACTGGCAAGTGTCTTCATTGACATTTTCAACCTGTCCCTGATCGAGTCTTTGTATGATTGAATGTAGTCTGACCCAGGAGTGTGAAGGTGAACGGAAAGGCTCGGGAGCAACAAACCGCCCTTGCTGTCTCTGCCTGGCCGGTTCCCCTCTTTCCACTGGGATTCTCTGCCTCTAACCCTATTACAGGAGCTGAGTCACTGGCTTACTGGTGCTCTTTCATGCCGTCCCTAGGAGGCGTGTGTCACTTGAGTGGGTTGAGTCACTGATGTGATCTTCCTGTCTGGGTTGGCACCCCCCTTGGGTTGTGCCGTGGCGGAGATCTTTGTGGGCTATACTCGGCCTTGTCTGATGGTAAGTTGGTAGTTGAAGATATCCCTCTAGTGGTGTGGGGGCTGTGCTTTGGCAAAGTGGGTGGGGTTATATCCTTCCTGTTTGGCCCTGTCCGGGGGTATCATCGGATGGGGCCACAGTGTCTCCTGACCCCTCCTGTCTCAGCCTCCAGTATTTATGCTGCAGTAGTTTATGTGTCAGGGGGCTAGGGTCAGTTTGTTATATTTGGAGTACTTCTCCTGTCTTATCCGGTGTCCTGTGTGAATTTAAGTATGCTCTCTCTAATTCTCTCTTTCTCTCTTTCTTTCTCTCTGGCAGGACCTGAGCCCTAGGACCATGCCTCAGGACTACCTGGCATGATGACTCCTTGCTGTCCCCAGTCCACCTGGCCGTTCTGCTGCTCCAGTTTCAACTGTTCTGCCTGTGATTATTATTATTCGACCATGATGGTCATTTATGAACATTTGAACATCTTGGCCATGTTCTGTTATAATCTCCACCCGGCACAGCCAGAAGAGGACTGGCCACCCCTCATAGCCTGGTTCCTCTCTAGGTTTCTTCCTAGGTTTTGGCCTTTCTAGGGAGTTTTTCCTAGCCACCGTGCTTCTACACCTGCATTGCTTGCTGTTTGGGCTTTTAGGCTGGGTTTCTGTACAGCACTTTGAGATATCAGCTGATGTACGAATGGCTATATAAATACATTTGATTTGATTTGAAAGGGATGCTGGCCTTCTAGGCAGAGTTCCTCTGTCCAGTGTCTGTGTTCTTTTGCCCATCTTATTATTTTATTTTTATTGGCCAGTCTGAGATATGGCTTTTTTTTTGCAAGTCTGCCGAGAAGGCCAGCATCCTGGAGTCGCCTCTTCACTGTTGACGTTGAGACTGGTGTTTTGGGGGTACTATTTAATGAAGCTGCCAGTTGAGGACTTGTGAGGCGTCTGTTTCTCAAACTAGACACTCTAATGTACTTGTCCTCTTGCTCAGTTGTGTACCGGGGCCTCCCACTCTTTCTATTCTGGTTACAACCAGTTTGCACTGTTCTGTGAAGGAAGTAGTACACAGCATTGTACGAGATCTTCAGTTTCTTGGCAATTTCTCGCATGGAATAGCCTTCATTTCTCAGAACAAGAATAGACTGATGAGTTTCAGAAGAAAGGTATTTGTTTCTGGCCATTTTGAGCCTGTAATTGAACCCACAAATGCTGATACTCCAGATACTCAACTAGTCGGAAGAAGGCCAGTTGTATTGCTTCTTTAATCAGAACAACAGCTGTTCTGTTAGCTGTGCTAACATAATTGCAAAAGGGTTTTCTAATGATCAACTAGCCTTTTAAAATGATTAACTTGGACTAGCTAACACAACGGGCCTCTGTTCACCTATGTTGATATTCCATTAAAAATCAGCCGTTTCCAGCTACAATTGTCATTTACAACATTAACAATGTCTACACTGTATTTTTGATAAATTTGATGTTATTTGTAATGGACAAAAAATGTGCTTTTCTCTCAAAACCAAGGACATGTGGTGAGTCAAAAGAGTGAGTGCAAAAAGGATACATGCGGATAGTCTGGGTAGCTATTGGTTAAATATTTAGCAGTCTTATAGCTTGGGTGTCGAAGCTGTTCAGAGTCCTGTTGGTTCCAGATTTGGTGCATCGGTGTCTGAAGTCTTTGAACATTTTAAGGGACTTCCTCTGACACCGCCTGGTATAGAGGTCCTGGATGGCAGTGAGCCTGGCCCCAGTGATATACTGGGCCATACGCACTACCCTCTGTAGTGCCTTGCCGTCGCTGGACCAGACAGGACTGGCAAAAAGTGCTTGTCTATGACGAGTCAAGGTTTTGTCGTGAGAGGACGTTTCTTTTTTTACTGAGTAAACTTTTGAACGGTAGTGCATGTCCTTTGAATTTAAAGAATAACACCTTGCTGAGTTTAGTACAACTGTCTTACCTTATCATTACCAAAACACCTATGATACATTTGCTCAATTGTTTACATTTGTATTGTTGGCCCACTCTATTTGAGGGTTATGTGGATTGTGGGTCCAAATCACAGAAAATAGAGTGTACAATTAGTCCGGAAGAACAATGTAAAGTCATTGTAAATAATGACGTAAAATGACAAAAAAATATCTACTTCATTAGCCTATCCATTTCAAAGCCTACAGAATATTTACTACAGTGAATCCATGTTCTGTCATTGGAGGTTCCAGCTTCAGTCTATCTAAGGCGATCCAAGCATAAAACGCCACCTAGTGAGCAATATTTTCAAAGCGTGAAAGGCAGCTAGAAATTTGACACCTACATGTTTTAAAATAAAAGGTCTCTGCTCAATCCAGACCACCAAGCCAACGCCCCTAACAAAGTAACCGCATCCTGCACAGTGCAAGCTATTGTAAAGGCCACCTTAGTTATAAAACACGTTATTAACGTTGACAGGTTATTAGCCTACTTATTGCACTGCACAGCCAGGGGCTCTCACTACATAAAGCGGTGTGCCAACCCTCAGCCTTTGCGTGTCTTCTAAATTACCGTTCTCCAAGCAGCAGGATGTTATGCTGGTAGCACGATCGCGACTACATTTTATCTCAAATAAGAATCTCCCTGCAAAGATACGCTAAATTGGGAATTTAGTAATCTAGTGCAGTACCAGTTTTTTTCACAGCATTGCTACCACCTTTTAACAAATAAATTGATAACTTTATGTATTTTACTGGTATGTTGAAAGCCAATGTGTAGGCTATATTTAAAGTACACTTTTAATAATATACAAATATATGTTATTGGAATTACTCTAAATAGAGTCATGATGTAAATCGGTCTCTTGTGCTGGGCAAAGGGTTTAATTCACAGTGCTGGTGGGTCCTTACTCTGCCCACTCCATTCACTGCAATGCAATACACTGTATATGGGATACTTATTGGTTTGTAAAGAAAAAACCTGTCTCGTATCAACTGGGGTGGGAAATACTCAGTTGGGTCTCTACTAACCAAATAATGTTAGATTTTGGGGGAGGACTGTGTCACACGGCCTGCTGCTAGCTTTTCACTCTGCCCCCTCCATAGCCCCCAATGCAATACACTTTACATGGGATACATATTTGCTTGTAGAGAGAGCACTTACAGTTGAAGTCAGAAGTTTACATACACATAGGTTGGAGTCATTAAAACTTGTTTTTCAACCACTCCACACATTTCTTGTTAACAAACTATAGTTTTGGCAAGACGGTTAGGACATCTACTTTGTGCATTTCCAACAATTGTTTACAGATAGATTATTTCACTTATAACTCACTGTATCACAATTCCAGTGGGTCAGAAGTTTACATACACTAAGTTGACTGTGCCTTTAAACAGCTTGGAAAATTCCAGAAAATGATGTAATGGCTTTAGAAGCTTCTGATAGGCTAATTGACATCATTTGAGTAAATTGGAGGTGTACCTGTGGATGTATTTCAAGGCCTACCTTCAAACTCAGTGGCTCTTTGCTTGACATCATGGGGAAATGAAAAGAAATCAGCTTAGACCTCAGAAAAATATTGTAGGCGTCCACAAGTCTGGTTCATCATTGGGAACAATTTTCAAATGCCTGAAGGTAACAGGTTCATCTGTACAAACAATAGTACGCAAGTATAAACACCATGGAACCAAGCAGCCGTCATACCGCTCAGGAAGGAGATGTTCGGTCTCTTAGAGATGAACGTACTTTGGTGCGAAAAGTGCAGATCAATCCCAGAACAACAACAAAAGGACCCTGTGAAGATGCTGGAAGATATAGATACAAAAGTATCTATATCAACAGTAAAATGAGTCCTATATCGACAACCTGAAAGGTAGCACAGCAAGGAAGAAGCCACTGCTCCAAAACCACCATAAAAAGGCCAGGTTACCGTATGCAACTGCACATGGGGACAAAGATCGTACTTTTTGGAGAAATGTCCTCTGGTCTGATGAAACAAAAATAGAACTGCTTGGCCATAATGACCATCGTTATGTTTGGTGGAAAAAGGGCGAGGCTTGCAAGCCAAAGAACACCATCCCAACCGTGAAGCATGGTGGTGGCAGCATCATGTTGTGGGGGGTGCTTTGCTGCAGGAGGGACTGGTGCACTTCACAAAATAGATGGCATCATGAGGAGGGTAAAATTATGTGGATATATTTAAGCAACATCAAGACATCAGTTAAGTTAAAGCTTGGTCACAAATGGGTCTTCCAAATGGACAATGACCCCAAGCAAACTTCCAAAGTTGTGGCAAAATGGCTTAAGGACAACAAAGTCAAGGTATTGGAGTGGCCATCACAAAGCCCTGACCTCAATCCCATAGAACATTTGTGGGCAGAACTGAAAAGCTTGTGCGAGCAAGGAGGCCTGACTCAGTTACAACAGCTCTGTCAGGAGGAATGGGCCAAAATTCACCCAACTCATTGTGGGAAGCTTGTGGAAGGCTATCCAAAATGTTTGACCCAATTTAAAGGCAATGCTACCAAATACTAATTGAGTGTATGTAAACTTCTGACCCACTGGGAATGTGATGAAAGAAATAAAAGCTTAAATAAATAATTCTCTACTATTATTCTGGCATTTCCCATTCTTAAAATAAAGTGGTGATCCTAACTGATCTGAGACAGGGAATTCTTACTGGGATTAAATGTCAGGAATTGTGAAAAACGGAGTTTAAATGTATGGCTAAGGTGTATGTAAACTTCTGACTTTAACTGTATATACCGGTCTCAGCTAAAGTGGGGTGGAAACACTGGAGTGTAATGATTCTGTGGATGAAGTAGATAAACAGCCTATAATTCAAGCAAGGTCAAGAACACTCCAGTGTGTTTTGTCAGCCGAAACAACTTTTAAGCAATTTAGGCAGGAAACTGCAAGCAAGTCAGTGTTAATGAATGGGAAAAAGTCCATTCACAAAGTGTTGTCAAGCATTTTAAGACATATAGCTGGGAAGGCTTATTTACAGCAGAAATAAAGGAAAAAAAATCCCTATCGTACAATTATTTTTTAGGAATCACCACTTTTCCATAAGTTAAAAAAAAATGCAGTGTAACAGGACAGGCTACACAACCATTGCTTCAACAGAGGCTTCAAAACAGCTATATGTGTGACATTATAATAATCTTTTGTGAAGGAAATGCTACCTGCAAATGTCTTACCCAATGATCTCCTCCACATCCAAAGTTAATGCAGTCGGTGCAAGAAAGCCATTGATAGCCAGGGTAAATAACAAATAGTTGAACCAAGTAATATTTCAGACCGATAGAAAAGTTCTCTACAAGAACATATGTATGCCGGTATATTACAGTGTATTTTATTGGGGGCTATGGAGGGGACGGAGTGAAAAGCCAGCAGCAGGACATGCGACAAAGTCCCCTTCCAAAACAAACCATATTTGGTTAGTAGAGACGCTACGGAGTATTTCCCACCCCTTTAGCTGAGACAGGTAGAAGTTCTCTCTCTACGAGCCAATATGTACCCCATGTATAATATTGTACAGTGTATTGCTTTGGGGGCTATGGACGGTGTGGAGAACGAAGTGTTGCTATACTGAAATATCTTTGACTGAAAAACAAAATAAAAGAAAATTAGATTTAGATTTTTTTCTTCTAAACTTTTCTAATGGTGTTTTCAAGCTTCTGAATCTAGAAGGGTAAATGCTGCAAGTAGATGTCGATGTTTCAAATTGCCCTAGCTGGTGCATCACTATCACTATCTATCACTAGCTAACAGCCAAGAAATCCAAGGTCAAGCACAGAGCGTGACTGGGTCAAGCTAGAACTTGCAGTCAACTACTGTTGCAAGACAGTTGGCACAGGTCCTCCTGAAATCACAGTGTGAGCACGTCGTATGCATACTGAATCCTCTGGTAGCCAACGTCGATCCAACCCCTGCAGCAGCTTGCTTGATGGACCCAAGTGTGTCTGGCACTTCGCTCAACAGATATGGAGCCAATGATGAGAGAAACAGAGACTTTTGCACTTTAGTTAATCAGAGTTCAGCCGTGGAGCAACAGGACCCCAGGAAGATGCCAGCCAGCATGATGAATCCAGCAAGCATCTTGGCCACAGTGCTTCAGACATGTGTTTTCCTATCGAGGATTGTGTCAGGGGTCACTGTCCAGCCGGAGGGTCAACCTGGCAGGGCATTATCAAATCAAATGTTATTGGTCACACATATTTAGCAGATGTTATTGCAGGTGTAACGAAATGCTTGTGCACTAATATGTAACAATTAAAAACAAGACACACAAATCTAAGGAATAAGAAATATAACTTTTAATGTAAGAAAGAACACAAAACGAAGTACTACAAAGTGGCTTAGCAGCTAGAAGCAGAGGTTCTATGTCTGTCGGGGCCATCTTACGGGTGCACTGTGCAGAAATCACTCTACCATTTTCTGGTTGCTAAAATTAGAATAGTTAGCCTAATTTCAGTTTGTGTGACAAAACAAGCACGTATAGTGTAGAGCCCTCAAACTCAACTCAGGATCTCAAAGCCAGTACCTGTCACGTTCCTTGGAATAATGATCGGACCAAGCTGCAGCGCGATATGGTTTCCACATTTTATTTATTAGAAACGCACAAAACAACAAACCGTAACAAAGACGTGTAACATACACTAATCAAAACAATATCCCATGAAACACAGGTGGAAAAAATGCTACTTAAATATGATCCCCAATTAGAGACAACGATAGCCAGCTGCCTGTAATTAGGAACCATCTCAAGCACACCAACCTAGAAATATGAAAACTAGAATACCAACATAGAAATAATAAACTAGAATACAACATAGACATACATATACTAAAGTATATCATATACCCTAAAGTATAAAGTATACCCTAGTCATGCCCTGACTTACTATACCATAGAGAAACAATTTTCTATAACCAAAAATATTGTATTTTCAGCTGTTTGAAGCTGGTGTACAAAACCAGAAGTAAAAGATGCAAAACAAAACTTAACAATGGGAAGCATAGAAATAGCGCACATAGAACATATTTACTGCTTCTTAAACTTGCTTTTATTGAGAATTACATATCTATATCTAAAATTTCTGGTCGCCCAAAAAGTTACATATTGCATCTTTAAGTGCCCAGCGTGAGCTGTGGAAATACCTGGAAGAAGGAAAGGGGGGCATGTTTACAGTCACCTCTCCAATTCTGTCAGACAATGATGGCTTTTTATCTAAAGCTGTGCCCTGTGGCACTAGATTTGGTTTGTGCTCCTGAATCCCAAGTGTTCGTGGAGACAGTATTCTGTCTGTGGACAACTGTCATCATACTTGAGAAATTGAACAACCACTTCTCTGGAACCCAGTCTTCTTAAAAATAAACCTGAGAATCTTGTTTGGTTGAACAGAAACGCGTGCACACACACAGAAGCTGGCTGGCTGTGGTAATAATCTAAGAAACATTTAGGGAGTCCCATTGCTTTAGGACTTTGTCAGGTGGTTTAAGCATGTCCAAATTGGGGCTGGCAACAGTAGATGGGCCAGGGTGTACATTCACATTTCCAGATATCATCAACAGTAATACAATCAAGGCACGGCAGAGGACAGGGAGAGCTCTGCAGTGTTGATTTATGACATTTGATTGTGCATCAGATGGCAACACATAGCAAGGCTCCTACCCTCCCACGCATAGGCTACTTTCTCCCCCTAAAACTAAAACTTCAACTGAAACTAAATAATATGACAACTAAATAGAAATGTTTTTATCAAACTGAAACTAAATAAAAACGAGTAAATCAAATCTGAAAACTAACTGAAACTAACTCAATTTCAAATAAAAATCGAAAAGTGAAATAAAAACAAATTCAATCACAAAACTATAATAATCTTGGTAGAGATCCTGCTGTTGGTAGAGTCTCCCTCAAAAACGAACCATATTTGGTTAGCAGAGACCCGGCCTACACTGTAGTTTCCAACCCATTTTAGCTGAGACAGGTAGAAGTTCTCTCTACAAGCCAATATGTATCCCATGTAAAGTCTATTACAGTGTATTGCACTGTATGGAGGAAGTGGAGTACGAAGTGTTGCTGGATATGTTTGACACAGTCCCCTCCAAACTATACATATTTGGTTAGTATAGACCCTACTTAGCATTTTCCACTCCACTTTAGCTGAGGTAGAAAAGTTCTCTCTGCAGCCCAATACTATTAACATTCCAGTGACAACATGGTATTTTTTCATTTTTGGTCTTTATTTTCATAAATTACTTATTGCCTTTTCTTGTTGGCACAATACTAGTGGCCAATGATAAAACAATTATACCATTTTTTGAATGAATTCTTCCCATTGCAGTGGTTTGAATATCGGGCTTTTTAAAAAAAGTTTTCGAAATTACCATACAAACGTGGCGTCATGATTTGTGCTGCTGGCAGAATACTGGTGCGTCCTTCCTTATACCGCACACCCTCAATTTGACTGCAGTCATCCCGAGAAGTGCGTTTCAGGTTATTTACTGATATGCAGCAGTATTTGTAGGAGATATGAAACTGTGTCAGATCTTCGTCTCAGATTTGGTGTACCGGTATGTACCTTGTCGACCACGGAGATAATTGCGAATTTGCTACGGATTACGACGAGCGACCCTTTTCTCAACCCGCGGTTCCGTATTGACTGAGCACTTATGCATTCAACTTTCTGAAAAACATTGGACCTTGGCTATCTGTAGCCTCTTTGCCAACAGCAACAATGTATCATGTTATAAAAGGACTTGTTCTAACAGAATCCCAATGCTGGGATCCCGATAGTGAAAGGTCATACCAAGACCTATTCGATAAACTGGACACCAACAAGGATGGGAAGGTCGATGTTGCTGAATTGAGAGCGGGTATAACCGCAATGGGCATGTCATTCCGCAGAGGTGCAGCGCAGGTAAAAGTAGAGCCATGCGGTTTCCCGAAGTGAAGGATTTGGGATTGGGACATACAGTATGTGTAGCAAATATACGCAACACAGACCTAGACATATGCCATTCTCATTCACATAGCCTATTCGCCCATTTGTGGGCATTTCCCTGTAAATAAAACAACCTACACTTTATATAAACGAAATACTAAACTTTAGCCGACTAACTAGTTTCTCCCTGTCACATTCTGGAGCGATAACTCCGTAGTAACAGTGTTAGTGTCTGGTGTTATCAGGGCAGGGCTGGTTTAAAGGGGCAATCTGCGGCTCAAACAACAAAGCGGCCACCCCACCACTGTTTCGGTAAACAGCTGAGGGATGAGGCTGGATAAATGTTATATAAAAAGGGGGAGGGGGACTAGATCTGTCTCCAGCCATATGTTAGTACAACATTTGATGTATTAGCCCGGTTTTGACGAAACTTGGGTGAATGGTATTGAGATGTGACATTTACAAAATAACACTGATTGGCCCAAGAGGGGCGCTGCATCATTCTTGGAGGACGACATGTTGAGTGTTGCCTTGTTTTAACCATGTTTTGAGGCTATACAGTATTTGTTTACAATGAAATAACTCAAGTAAATCAAGCTTATGTTTTGGGTTCTGATGGGATTAGACAGTTTAACTAATCTCACGAGGCTTTTATAAGTCATATTCTTCAAGAATCAATGAGTATGTATCATGAATTTAAAAGTTCAAAAATGAATGTAGCAATCTCAGATTGTCCAGTGGGACACAGATTTCATCATCAATATGACATCTACAAATGACTCATCCCCAGTATCAGGAATTTAAAAGTTCAAAAATGAATGTAGCAATCTCAGATTGTCCAGTGGGACACAGATTTCATCATCAATATGACATCTACAAATGACTCATCCCCAGTATCAGGGAATGAACACAGATATTGGTTTGTGTTGTTACTAGCACTACTAGAGGGGAGATACCTGTCCCATTGACTTGGCCATCATCCCCAGTATCAGGGAATGAAAACAGATATTGGTTTGTGTTGTTACTAGCACTACTAGAGGGGAGATACCTGTCCCATTGACTTGGCCATCATCCCCAGTCATTATGCAATATTCATTAATGTGCACAAAATGCTCTTATGGTTACACAGTATCGCTATAACATTAGCCTACCATTTAATGATAGCATTGAAAAGCTATACTGTTCCTGTGTGAGTCACTATGCAACTGCATGAATTAGTGAGGCAGCCTATGTGATGCCTATGACTCGTAGTTGTGTGTGAGTAACCTTGAGTAAAGTTCTGCTTCAGCGGTTCAACTTCCAACAGTGAGGCAAATAGACCAATCCTCTCATTTGTGTTTGTGCAGAAAATTGTATCGTCTGGTGACGAAAACAAAGATGGAGGGCTTGACTTCAATGAGTTCAACAATTATCTGAAAGAACACGAGAAGAAACTGCGCCTGACGTTCAAGAGCTTGGACAAAAACAACGATGGTAGGTTACCATATCATATCCTTCTCCACAAGGCACAGGTGATTTTGGGGGGGGGGATCACTGGTGACACAAAGTTTAGGAAGTACAGTACTTGATGAGCAGTGAGATCACTACAGATAGACTTCAGTATTTGACATTTGTCCAGGACCCTAGGATGCCGGGAGATGCGTTCAATACCATCCACTAGGGGCAGCGTGAGCATGTATTACCATCTGGCTCCCAGTTTGCTAGGGCGTTGTGAATGGGGATACAGGAAGGGTCACGGCTTCAATCTCATTTTGATTTCTGTTTTAACCTTAACCAGTCTAATGCCTAAACTTTAATCCGCAAGTGTTTTATGATTAACCCTCAATTTGTTGTGTTTTTACAACCTTCACCTTTGACCTACTTTCACTTCACCCATAGATGTTCATCCCCCCCCTGGACAATTGTTGAAATCTGAAGTGAGACTGTGATCTTGTTGTGCTGAGACCTGTCTCTGTCAGAATGACTGCACATGATTCTCACAACAATGTAATATCACTGTTACAACACCAAGGCATGCTAGAACATGCATTATACTTATGAACATATACTTATGAACTAGAGCATGTACTTAAACAAAACCCTTGAAATGTTTCTATAATTTCCTCCAGGGCACATCGATGCCTCTGAAATCAAGCAGTCCCTTGAAGAGCTGGGCATGGACATAACCAAGGAAGAGGCCCAGACCATCCTACAAAGGTTTGTCCTCATAAGCTAAGTGTCCCTTCATTAGCCATGTCATTTCTTACAAACTATAAGCATTTTAGTCTATTCCACTTATCAACTAATCATCAAACCCTTGATGAGTTAAATTAGTGCTGGGTTGGAACAAAAATGGTCAAGTTGGCTAAAGCAGAAGTAGAATGGTAACCAGGCTAGTACTGTTACTATCTGCTCTGTGACCTCATATCCTGTCTGTGCAGCATGGACATTGATGGCACCATGATGGTGGACTGGAACGAGTGGAGGGATCACTTCCTGTTCAATCCTGCCCATAACCTGAACGAGATCATACGCTACTGGAAACACTCCTCAGTGAGTGGGTTACCCAGTCCGGAGTCCGGATTCACACCTGCACCCACACACCCCTTGAAAAACAAGATGTGTACAAGCAATATTGTGGAGAAAATCCTATCTTATTGACTTTCTTTCAACAAAATGTTCATCTCCAGTGCATTGTTTATCTCCAGTGGATCATCTTACAAATTCTGTTTCTAGAAGATAGCGAGTCCCTTTTATAACTTTTTGCTGAGACACTACATGCTAGGCTGGTGTTGCTGCAACTTCTCAAGCCACAACTGGTGAGATGGCAGGTCTGGACAAGACGTTCCTCTCTCAGCAGTGTGCAACTTTATCAGTCAGGCCTGTTGGTAGGGTAGGTGGTAGTGTGTGTTTCTCTACAGAAAGTTTTGTTGACCACATGTGCTACTTACAAATAGTATGCAGTGGATCTTACAGGCCTGACTGATTAAGTTGCAATAGTATAAAAGGCTGCAGTGCACGGGGGCTATTGATGGGGGCTAGTTTTCAAATATTTTTCCCGGTGTATGCTTGAGTGCAAAATGCTATGATAAACGTTCAAAAGTCTTGGTGGCGGTTGATGGGCATAAGGACAATATAACTTCATTCTTCTTTCACTCACTAGGTGCTGGACATAGGTGAGAGCATTGCCATCCCTGATGAGTTCACAGAGGAGGAGAAGACCTCTGGTGGCTGGTGGAAACAGCTGGCTGCCGGGGCGATGGCTGGGGCGGTCTCTCGCACAGGCACCGCCCCCCTGGACAGGGTGAAGGTCTTCATGCAGGTTGAGTACTGGAAGGGTTGTTACTAAAGAGGATGGGAATACAATGCTTTATAACTACAAGTATGATTTAACCACAACCCTTATTCCTAACATCATACCTTGTGAAAAAAGACTACAGTACAACGAATGCAAACATTTCATCAAAATGGTGTATTCTCCAACCCCTGTTGGTTGTGTTTCAGGTCCACTCCTCCAAGTCCAACCGGGTCACCCTGCTGGGAGGATTCAAGCAGATGATTAAGGAAGGGGGCGTGGCCTCATTATGGCGAGGGAACGGGGTCAACGTGTTAAAAATAGCCCCTGAGACTGCTATCAAGTTCATGGCCTACGAACAGGTTGGACACCGTTTCTTCTGTTTTTAGTTTGATGGACGGAGGGGGACAAGCAGGAGGAGAGAGAGACCTATAGAGGAAGTTACAACGAGACATTTAGAACAGGAAGTAAATAGTACAATGATGGCGGGAATAGGAAATGGGACAGAGAGGGGAAGACAGACAGGGAAAATGAACACCTACAGTATGTGAGAATGCTGTTCATTGACTACAGCGCAGTGTTCAACAGCACAGTGCCTTCCAAGCTCATCACTAAACTATGGACCCTCAAGAGTAGGTTAAAGTACCTGAGTTTGGCACTGAAATTCAAGTACTGGTATACCTTGAAAATCAGACATTTTCTCAAGTTGACACTTGAAAGTACTTGAATTAAAATGAGGGGAGAACAGATAATGATCAAATATGTTTATGAAAAATGTAATGGTTTTGCAAACTATTTTCCAGGCAGACTCCCAAGTTTGATTTCCTCTCGTGTTTCGTGCTGTGGTTGCCAGGCGAGCTCGCTCATTCCACCCACACTGCCACTCAGCAAGGCAGGTACAGGTCTGACTGATTAGGCGCAGCCAAACGTCACATCGATAGCTAAAATTCCCCGGGCGAACGCGATATTCCACTTTATCAAGCGGCAGCTGTGGTCCTGCTGTTCTGGTGGCCATTCATGTGCTGTTTTCCTCATACAGACCTCCCGCCCTTCTCCAGTAGGCATGTCCCAAAACTCTGCTCATCACTACTCAAATTACAAAATCATCAGTACTGACTTACCACTCATGTATGTAGTAAATAAGTAGTGAAACAGTGTATTATTGAGTAGAACTTGTAAGGTAGTGATGAATATTATGTTTATTTTCTTTTCATGAGGTTGTGGTGCTATACTGCCATCTGGTGGCGATTAGTAACAATTGCATAATATTTACTATTAGAAATTGATGTTCCTAGAAAATAAATATTAGTGCTTGAAAAAGTACTTGAAAGTCCTCGAATTTGATTTGTTATTGTCTGTGTGAACCCTGGGCCCTGTGATTAAACACCTCCCTCTGCAACTGGATCCTGGACTTCCTGACGTGCCGGCCCCGGTGGTGAGGGTAGGCAACAACACATCCACCCCGCTGACCCCTCAATGGTGTGTGCTTAGTCTCCTCCTGTACTCCCTGTTCGCGCACCACTCCAACACCACAATTATGTTTGCAGACGACACAAAGGTGGTAGGCCTGATCACCGACAACGATAAGACAGCCTACAGGGAGATCAGAGACCTGTCAGCAAGACAAAAGAGCTGATTGTGGACTACAGGAAGCAGAGGGCCGAGCACACCCCCATCCACATCGATGGGGCTGTAGTGGGGCAGGTCGGGAGCTTCAAGTTCCTCGGTGTCCACATCATTAACAAAGTATCATGGTCCACACACACACACACACACTCCAACACAGTCATGAAGAGGACACAACAATGCCTCTTCCCCCTCAGGAGGCTGAAAATATTTGGCATGGGCCCTCAGATCCTCAACAAGTTCTACAGATGCACCATTGAGAGCATCCTGACTGGTATGAAACTGCTCGGCCTCCAACCGCAAGACACAGCAGAGGGTAGTGCGTACGGCCCAGTATATCACCGGGGCCAGGCTCACTGCCATCCAGGACCTCTATACCAGGCGGTGTCAGAGGAAGGCCCTTAAAATGTTCAAAGACTCCAGCCACCGATGCACCAAGTCTGGAACCAACAGGACCCTGAACAGCTTCTACACCCGAGCCATAAGACTGCTACATAGTTAACCAACCTGGACTATCCACATTTGTCTTTTTGGCACTCACTCTTTTGACTCATCACATACGCTGCTGTTACTGTTGTCTTTCCTGTTGCCTAGTCACTTTATCCCTACATGTATGTACGGAGAGAGGGGTTCTAATAGTATCTCTGTGTTATCCTCATGGTGTATCTCAACTCTCTCTCCCCATCAGTATAAGAAGCTGCTGACACCAGAGGGAGGGAAGGTCCAGACCCACCAGAGGTTCATGGCTGGCTCTCTGGCAGGAGCCACCGCCCAGTCATCCATCTACCCCATGGAGGTGAGAGGACCACCCACTGTTACCGAGGGTCTCCGTCACTGTCAGATCCATGGCATTCATTTGATCACGTAGCAATCCCATAGTACAGCAACATGAATCAGTCAACTGTATTCACGTTAGCAGGTGGTATACAATTCATTTAACATAAGAAACACTTTATCTCAGGAAGAAATATGTCCCTGAAAATATATTTCTCGGGTACATTTTGAAGCTAAAAGTTTCAACTTAAACGTTAGTGTAACCGAACATACGAACGTTTCATGTGAACGTTGCAGGAACATTTCTGTGTCTCAGTTGTCAGGACGTCACCCGATGGTCCCAAAGAATCGTTGTTTCTTTCATTACATGTCACACCTTGTTACTTTTGCCGAGTCAATCAAGGCCCTGATTGGTGAACCACTGATCCATTCACAGCTCTTTGTTTTTGGCAAAGTTCCCAGGGAAACTCACACACAGTGCTTTTAACATAGTGTTTTCAACTTTCATACTGTATTTGACACACGTTGACATGATTACATTGTGCATTTTCATTCATACAGTCATTATTATGCAGTGTGCAAAGCTGTCATCAAGGCAAATGGTGGCTATTTGAAGAATCTCAAATATAAAATATACTTTGATTTGTTTAACACTTTGTTTGGTTACGACATGATGTTATTTAATAGTTTTGATGTCTTCACTATTATTCTACAATGTAGAAAATAGTCAAAGTTAAGAAAAACTCTTGAATGAGTAAAACTTTTGATCGGTAGTGTATTTTAATGTAATTATTTGGCAAACACCCTGAACTGATCGAATTAAAATCAGTTTCTCATTGAAAGATTGCAATCTGTAGGATCATGACACATTATGACAGCATTTCCACTACCTCTCATAAACTATCAGTACTTATTAATTCTATATAGCTGAGCATCATCTCTCCATTGTCTTCTTTCTCCTTTTAGGTGATGAAGACCAGACTGACTCTGGGGAAAACTGGCCAGTATAATGGAATGTTTGACTGTGCCAAGAAGATTCTGAGGAAAGAGGGCATCAAAGCCTTCTACAAAGGCTACACTCCCAACATGATAGGCATCATTCCCTATGCTGGCATCGACCTTGCTGTTTACGAGGTATGCAGGCTGACGATTTCTATCATAGAGTCAATGCTGTTTCTCATTGTAGTACTGCAATGATTTACAGTTCACTGACGTGTATTACTGAAAACAGAGAATTCCATAATGTTGGACGTTTTTCAGGACTCAAGATTGAATCCACTGAATTGTGTTCATCGAACGTTGTGTTGAACTAAATGAGAGAAGGCTGACCACGTTAATGTGACCACTGTCTGAACACCGATTCTCTTTGGCGCCAGTCACATCCCCTAAATGATGATACTTCCCTTGTCCCTTACCCCATCCTCTCTTTGTGCACCCTAGAGCCTGAAGAATGCATGGTTGTCCCGCTATGCCAAAGACACAGCCAACCCTGGCATCTTGGTGCTGTTGGGCTGTGGCACCATCTCCAGCACCTGTGGCCAGCTGGCCAGCTACCCCCTCGCCCTGCTTCGCACACGCATGCAGGCACAAGGTAATAAATACATCTGCAACTAGATGAGATATTCTTTATTTATTGAAGCCGAAAAACATTCCAAATCCAATCAAATTCCAATCTCTCCAGCAGCACAGAAAGAAATCTTTGACGAATTAAACCAGCTGCTACTGATATGTCCTGATATGTAGGCTGCTACAGACAGTGTATATATCCTGATATGTAGGCTGCTACTGATATGTCCTGATATGTAGGCTGCTAATGATATGTCCTGATATGTAGGCTGCTACAGACAGTGTATATATCCTGATATGTAGGCTGCTACAGACAGTGTATATATCCTGATACGTAGGCTGCTACTGATATGTCCTGATATGTAGGCTGCTACTGATATGTCCTGATATGTAGGCTGCTACTGATATGTCCTGATATGTAGGCTGCTACTGATATGTCCTTATATGTAGGCTGCTACAGACAGTGTATATATCCTGATATGTAGGCTGCTACTGACATGTCCTGATATGTAGGCTGCTACTGATATGTCCTGATATGTAGGCTGCTACTGATATGTCCTGATATGTAGGCTGCTACAGACAGTGTATATATCCTGATATGTAGGCTGCTACTGATATGTCCTGATATGTAGGCTGCTACAGACAGTGTATATATCCTGATATGTAGGCTGCTACTGATATGTCCTGATATGTAGGCTGCTACTGATATGTCCTGATATGTAGGCTGCTACTGATATGTCCTGATATGTAGGCTGCTACTGACATGTCCTGATATGTAGGCTGCTACTGATATGTCCTGATATGTAGGCTGCTACTGATATGTCCTGATATGTAGGCTGCTACTGATATGTCCTGATATGTAGGCTGCTACTGATATGTCCTGATATGTAGGCTGCTACTGATATGTCCTGATATGTAGGCTGCTACTGATATGTCCTGATATGTAGGCTGCTACAGACAGTGTATATATCCTGATATGTAGGCTGCTACTGATATGTCCTGATATGTAGGCTGCTACAGACAGTGTATATATCCTGATATGTAGGCTGCTACTGATATGTCCTGATATGTAGGCTGCTACTGATATGTCCTGATATGTAGGCTGCTACTGATATGTCCTGATATGTAGGCTGCTACTGATATGTCCTGATATGTAGGCTGCTACTGATATGTCCTGATATGTAGGCTGCTACTGATATGTCCTGATATGTAGGCTGCTACTGATAGTGTATATATCCTGATATGTAGGCTGCTACTGATATGTCCTGATATGTAGGCTGCTACTGATATGTCCTGATATGTAGGCTGCTACTGATATGTCCTGATATGTAGGCTGCTACTGATAGTGTATATATCCTGATATGTAGGCTGCTACTGATATGTCCTGATATGTAGGCTGCTACTGATATGTCCTGATATGTAGGCTGCTACAGACAGTGTATATATCCTGATATGTAGGCTGCTACTGATATGTCCTGATATGTAGGCTGCTACAGACTGTGTATATATCCTGATATGTAGGCTGCTACTGATATGTCCTGATATGTAGGCTGCTACTGATATGTCCTGATATGTAGGCTGCTACTGATATGTCCTGATATGTAGGCTGCTACTGATATGTCCTGATATGTAGGCTGCTACTGATATGTCCTGATATGTAGGCTGCTACTGATATGTCCTGATATGTAGGCTGCTACTGATATGTCCTGATATGTAGGCCGCTACCGATATGTCCTGATATGTAGGCCGCTACCGATATGTCCTGATATGTAGGCCGCTACTGATATGTCCTGATATGTAGGCCGCTACTGATATGTCCTGATATGTAGGCCGCTACTGATATGTCCTGATATGTAGGCCGCTACTGATATGTCCTGATATGTAGGCTGCTACTGATATGTCCTGATATGTAGGCTGTGTAACCTTTTCTTTCCATCTGCATCCTTTTGTTCATTTACTGTCTCTCAGCAACTCTGGAAGCGTCGGACAAGTCCACCATGACTGGACTGATGAAGGGGATCATGGCTAACGAGGGTTTCTTTGGACTGTACCGGGGTATCCTGCCCAACTTCATGAAAGTGATTCCTGCTGTGAGCCTCAGCTATGTGGTCTACGAGTACATGAAGACCGGCCTGGGGATCTCCAAATGATGCAGGGACAGTCAGACAGGATGTTAAGTCTTTAGGTCTTTTTGGACAGTTTAGTTGGAACTTAGTGATCCGCACAGACTTTTATGATCTCACGTGGACAACCAAACGTTGCCATATTGTGATCACTCTGTGTACTGGGCGTTACGAGGAGAACCATGAAATCAAGGTTGGGTCTGAGATAGGCCATAGCAGTAGACTCTCCAAAAATGATGCTCTCCTCTTTAACTCAAGGTGAAATTCCAATATGGTGCAATATACCTGTTAAGAACTGCATTATGGATCTTAAAACATAGAGAACGAGGTATCGATGTCTTCAGGTGAACACTGTGAACGAGGTTCAAGAGCTTTGTCCAAACTATTTTTGTTCCACTGTAATATTAGACGCTCCATGCGCACATTTTAGAGAATCCCACACTACTACAGTTTGCTATAGAATTCTGTGATAAATTGTAGTCTGGGTACCAGTCAATTTAGCTAACGTTCCACTACCTGTACTCCGTGTCATATGCCTAAGATATATTTAAAGAATGAAGAAAGACCGTCTCTTTGGCATATCACATGGAGTAGGCTACAAGGAGTGGAATGTTAGCTAAATAGACTGGTACCCATCATCAACGATCACTCGGGGTTGAGTATGATTGTCCTCCTGGTGGGTCTTCAGATGGCTGAAGAGGCCGATCCGGGAGCCACATATTTTGATGCGGTATGGGCCAGGGTGAGTGGTGGTGGTGGGTGGGCGTTCTTGATGGGAAGTCTCTCCTTTCGAAGTTGCTGCTTGTCCTCTGCGGCACGGCAGAGATTTTCTTTGTACCATGCAACTTCGTCATGGACAGCTTTTCTCCATGTCGACCTGTCGAGGAGTGGAATGTTAGCCAAAAAGGCTGGTACCCAGGCTAAGTAAACTGTAGTATACTGTAGAATACTATACTACACACGGTAGTATCCCTCGATCAGGGGTATTACATAATATATCATTTGGTAGTATACTGTAGAATACTATACTACACAGTGTGGTATTCCTCATTCATGTGTAGTACTTACTGTAGAATTCTGTAGTGAACTGTAAAATATTATAATATTTGAATAACTATAGTATATTAGTAATATATGCATAAAACACTATAGTAAATAGTACAGTAATGTCCACAGAACACTGCAGTACATATAAGTGTGCCTTACCCTCAGTTCAATATCATATGTTTCTATCTTATTTGGTTGGTTCTATTTATTTGTACAGGTTAGTGTCATTTACAACTGCTGTTTTAATGCTATGTTTTCACGTGTTTTAACAGATGATTTACAAACACGTCTTTTTTTACGTTGTGCTTTTCTTGAAAGACAATGCCTACCTTGTTGTTGACCGTTAAGCTGAATCTCAAGCAAAAATATTCATAGTTACAAAAGCTTGCATGCAAATATTGTCTATGAATCATTACTGGAGCTGAGGGGGGAAGTCTTAAAAAATGCAGCCTCTTTTTTTGCTAAGCTTGACTGAAATGTAAGTAGGTTGTGTACACTGTCAATACTGGTTTCCAATTCAGAATCACTTCAGGATCCCCCCTACACACACACTCCATATGCATGTCATGCACCCACTAAAGATTATTACTACTTGAGGCCAATGGTTGTTATGTTGCCTCAATGTCTTATGTCTTATTTATGTTTGATTATGTAATAGGTCTACAATGCCTGAATCAATTGACATTGTGAGAGTTGTATGAATGTCCTCACAAAGCTTAGACTGAAAGAAAAGCAATACATGTGTTATGGGTCGAAACAAATGTTTGCAGATGGTTGTCCAGGTGTATATATAAATATTCACAATGGAATGTTTTCAATTGAATTTAAATGAATAGTGCACACCCAGTGCAAAGCCAACTCCAAATTGTCAATGCTGTGTGCATGTCGCATCTAGAGGTCTTGCAGTGCACGTTTGTGAATGCTTATTCCGCGAATGATTTAATTGATCTGTGTCAATCAACTCTAGATCATCGTCATCCCTGTGCGGACATCCAAAAACCTATCCAATCAATTTACAGTGTACCTTTTTAAATATATATATATATATATTATTCATAATACAAAACCAACTTACATCAAACATGTCTAACAAAACAAAACGCATGTATTAATAAGAAAATACTCAAACATACAAAAAATATCAATAAAATAATAGAAATAACTATTCTAGTGCAATTGTATTCACTCTGAGAAAATGTCATGATTAAGGAAGATGTTATTCACTAGGGATAATGTCTTAACAAGAGAATTCAATCAAAAATATGTGTAATTTTGGTATAGAATTCTGGAATTTTTGTTTGTTTATAAAGTATTTGGCAACAAGAATTTAAAAAAATTCAATAATTTCAATGGTCTTGTTATTATTGCAATAGTAATATAATATATCCTTCATGTCAAAAACATGGGTAGTGTTCATAACGGTAAATAAGTATTCTGCAAGGTTTTCACAGAATTCGGACACACATTTACATTCAAAGAACGAGTCAGATTCTCCCCTTTTTCACAGAAAACGCAGATATCATCAATAGCCACAAATTTGGACAACACAATTTACATGGATATATCTTATGTAGAATTTTAAAGTGCACTTCCTTAAATTTGTTTGGTATACAATAACCAAGCTTTTTCTAGACAATGTCAGGAATAAGCACGTTCCATAACGATTTTCCTCTCGGTGTAAGTTGGTTTGGTGAATGAAGAATTTGTCTTATATATTTATTACAACTTGATTTCTCAAGTAAGCCCACACCTTCCAATCTCAGTTCTGGATAAGCTCTGTGATCATTCCCAAAGCTAAGATGAGTTTTCATTAGTGTAGTTAGACTACTGGGAATGGCTTTGATCACAGAAATAAACTCTCTGAAAGGTATTGGAAATTCATTCAATGTTATAAATTGTTCATATGTAAGAATATTACCTCTGATGTCAAAAACATCAAGAACAAAGTCAATATTCCTCTCATGCCAGCTGGGGTAGAACAATGACTGATTCCTTACAGTTATGTCTGAATTATTCCAGGAAACATTTTCCAGGCCATTCAAGCTTGTTGGTGAAACCTAGCCAATTTAGTGGTTAATCATTCAGGAATATAATTACATTTCAGTAAAAATGTAACTTATTAAACACATCAAACATCTTTTCAACCAGTTTTCAACCAACACTTCCAGACCGCCTTCAGATCTTTTATTAGAGAGGACTGACTCTTTTAGTTGGTGAGACTTATTTTTCCAGATGAAGTCAAGAAAGGTCTTGTTGATCTCTTTACAACTAGAGGGACTTACAAATAACGATAATGAGGGGTACACGAAACGAGACGGTCCCTCTGCCTTGGACAGAAGTACTCTCCCAAGTATAGAAAGATCCCTTTGTAGCCAATTATTCAATATATTTTTTGTTTTCTTAATTTTAGGAGAGAAATTCATGTCTGACTAAGTGCTTTTTTTTGACCGATGTATTCCTAAATATTTAACACAGTCCTTTACAGAAATGTTTTCTATTTCTTTATCATCAGTCATTTAAACATAAGATTTCACATTTAGAAACGTTCAGTTTTAATCCTGATGCAATGGAGAATGCAGTGATGGCATCAAGGGCATGGGCGACCTGGTCTTTGTTTCTTTAAAAAAGAGTATCAGCAAGTTGGGAAATTTGGATTTCTTTGTTAAAAATGGTTAAACCATACAGATTTGCATCATTCAGAATATCTAGAGAAAGAGGTTCCACAACCAAAATGAATACAAATGGCATCCCTGTTGTACACTTCTGTTGATACGGAATATTTGGGATGTATTAAGGTTTAGTAACACAGAACTCTTTATATAGTTGTAAAACATGCGAATGACTTCGATAACATTTTCACCGAAGCCAAAAAGTTAACCGATTGAAGCAAATCGATGTTGATGTCGTAATCGATCGAACGCGATGAACTAACAAATGTTTTTGAAATTAAACACAATATAGTTTTAAACAGTGCCACAAAAACGTTTATTCATAGATAACTGTTCGCTATAGAGCTCAGCTTAATACTGAATATGGTAAATTGTTGTTCATCATGTTTACTGAGCTTTCAAGAATGTACTATATTTGTAATCTGTCTCTCGCTATTTGTATAGGAGAAACCCTGGGTGAAAGAATTGAAATGGGTACTAGAGGATTTGAAGGATGACCCTAAGAAAGCTGTCTATCGACCAAGCAGCAGGACCGAAGTTAAGAAAATTGTAAGACCTTTCTAAATGCGCCATCAACCATAATATGGATGAAATGAACTATACATTTAACACATAAGGATCATCACGTCACCCCTACCTATATCTTATATGTACAAATTACCTCGACTAACCTGTACCCCCGTACACTGACTCGGTACCGGTACCCCCGTATATAGCCTCGTTAGTGTTATTTTACTATTTTTTACTGGAGTTTATTTGGTAAATATTTTCTAAACTCTTCTTGAACTGCACTGTTGGTGTAAAGGGCTTGTCAGCATTTCACGGTACGGTCTACTTGTTGTATTCGGCGCATGTGACAAATAAAGTTTGATTTGACTTGAAGTAACTAATAAGATCAATTTAGGTCTGCATTATTGGTGATTCTGGAGAAGATAATTTATTAAGCACATGTTATTCTTATTCTTCCAGAATCCTTATACTTGATATATACGCATTCTCTAACTAAAGACATTTCAAAATAAATTTGATTATTTTTTTTATTTTTATAATACATTTGATTTGATTCTTACAGTACATAACCGCTGATAATCAAGAGTATCTGAAGGTTAAGAAGAGGACCAAACAAAAGTCAGAGAAGGTATCTAGCGATATATTTTACATGCTGATGATGCCATCCATAGTTGATTATTTTATTCAACACGTCCATACAATCAATAGATTAACAATGCCTTGTGCCATTTTGTGAATGAAATGCGTCTCAGTTAATGTATTAGGCGTCTAAGCTCAAAACACAACTTTGATAGAATAATCAAGAGAAAGTCCTAACATATAACTGGTAAACCCAATGCCTTGTCTACATGTTCTCTACCTTTCAGTCCTATTCCCACTCCTCCAGAAGCAGGGCAGTGATGACCCCAATTGTCCCTATAGCTCTGGGGGAGCTGGAGTCCCCTGGAACCAGTGATGATGAGGAGGCCACAGACCGGAAGGAGAGGGTCTCCAGTGCCAGGGAACGGCATGAGCAAGCCAGAGCCATGATGGACACATTCACTGAGAAGTTCCACTCTATCGCAGAGGATCTCCAAGAGATGAAGGTACTGGTCAGAGAAGGGACCAGTGGTCTCCAACCCTAGACTTTGAGATTGACAGAGTATGCATCAACCTTTGTTCCTACCCAGCACTAACTGATTCTACTGATCATCAAGACCTTCATTAGCTGAACCAGGTTGGTTAGTGCTGGGCTTTAAACAAAACCTTGTACACCCTGTGGTTCTCCAGGACCAGGGTTGGCGACCACTTAGAACTCTCCACCATAGGGCTGTTGATCGCTAGTTTGTCAGCATAGATATGTGTGAAAACCCTGCGCCTCTGAAGATTTATATCAGAATCCTACATGAGCTGTAGAACTGTGATGTGCTACTTTCCCCCTTGACTGCACCTAGATTCCCAGGAAGAGGTCCACTCGACTGCGGTCATCATGCTCCCAGTCTGCCAATGAGGATGGATCCCCCCTGGCCTCTACCCAATCAGATAAGGCCCTGAGGCGAGACTGGTCACGACATATGATTACAGCCGGAGAGGCCGGTGGTGACATCATTCGAACACCTTCATCAGCGTCATTATTCTCTTTGCCAACCATTTATGAGGTCGTCAAGGGGAGCAGCGAGTCCAAACCTGATGTGTCCGGAGATGATGTCAAAAAGAGCAAGACGTCCAAATGTAAAGTCAGGCAAGGCTTTCGCTATTTCACCAAGGCTTTGACTGGACTGTTGGTTAGTACGTTTGATGTATTTATTTTTTATTTTATTTTATTTATTTTAATTTCAGCATGAATGACTTCATGTCTCTTTTACTTTTCATGAACCTCCCAAAGCGTACAAAAGATGACCCTACTGGAGATGGACGGATTGCGCGAAGTGTGACACCATCCAATGACACACTCAACATGGTCATGGCTCCTCCACATCCACTCACTAACTGGCATTTGTGAGCTACATTCAGACAAAAAGGCAACCGCATTTTGTATGGATGATATTTAGCAGAGGATATGTTTTTCTTATATAAAGGGTACAAATGAATAATACAACTGTTCTGTTGGGAGTGGCGGTGTTTGGGTGGAATCACTGGGGAAGCCAGAAAAAAAGCCATGTGTTGTGATAATTGCGTTGTTTGCTCTATAAATCCTTTGCTCTATAAATCCAACCCTAGACTTTGAGATTGACAGAGTATGCATCAACCTCTGTTCCTACCCAGCACTAACTGATTCTACTGATCATCAAGACCTTCATTAGATATACAGCTCTGTAAAGAAATGAAGAGACCACTGCAAAATGATCAGTTTCTCTGGTTGTACTATTTATAGGTATGTTTTTGGGTAAAATTAACATTTGTTTTATTCTATAAACTATTGACAACATTTCTCCCAAATTCCAAATAAAAATATTGTAATTTAGAGCATTTATTTGCAGAAAATGACAACTGGTCAAAATAACAATAAAGATGCAATGTTTTCAGTCCTCGAATAATGCAATGAAAAGAAGTTCATATTCATTTTTAAACAACACAATACTAATGTTTTAATTTAGGAAAAGTTCAGAAATCAATATTTGGTGGAATAACCCTGATTTTCAATCCCAGCTTTCATGCGTCTTGGCATGTTCTCCACCAGTCTTTCACATTGATGTTGGGTGACTTTATGCCACTCCTGGCTCAAATATTCAAGCAGCTGGGCTTTGTTTGATGGCTTGTGACCATCAATCTTCCTCTTGATCACATTCCAGAGGTTTTCAATGGGGTCCAGGTCTGGAGATTGGGTGGTCTTGATCTGGTGGTCCTCCATCCACACCTTGATTGACCTGGCTGTGTGGCATGGAGCATTGTCTTGCTGTAGAGCATTGCCTTGCTGAAGCACCCCCAGATCATCACCGATCCTCCACCAAATTTCACATAGGTTGCAAGATCTGGAGAGGCCTACAAGCCGCAGTGTCTCGCACCCACTGTGAAATTTGGTGGAGGATCCGGTGATGATCTGGGGGTGCTTCAGCATGGCTGGAATCGGGCAGATTTGTCTTTGTGAAGGACGCATGAATCAAGCCACGTACAAGGTTGTCCTGGAAGAAAACTTGCTTCCTTCTGCTCTGACAATGTTCCCCAACTCTGAGGATTTTGTTTCTCCAGCCGGAGAGCACTAAACATTTTCGGACCACTACACAACTATTGATATAGAACTACAGAGAGTTACCGCAAGTCGCAAAGAAAACAGGAGCTGCCTCCTCTATTCCAGCACCATTTCAACATCATCAAACCCCCTCTGGTTAGTCTAATACAGTGACAACTAAAAGATACCAAAAACGATTTAGTCCAAATGTAAGCTAAATATGATGTGACTGTCCATGGTTCTGATTTTTGTGTGCTTGTGCGTGTGTGTGCACATTCATTCAAGTAGAAAAAACGTGTTTACCCACCCTACTTATAGAGAAACGCCAATGCCATCCTCCTCTCTTGCATGCTGACGAAAGTGTCTATCACTCCGTCATACATATCAGGCTTTTATGTCATACATATCAGGCTTTTATTTTTTGTTTTCCTAGGCTACCTGGCTAAAATGCATGCTTGCGAGCCTAACTTCCTTTCATGGGCAACGTTAGCTAGTTAAACATTAGCCTAACATCTATCTACATATTGAACTCTCAGGCCCAGGGGCACAATGTATGAATGAATGTTTGGATTAGGATCACTGTTATAATCATTGGCCAATACGGAGAATTAAGTAACTACAAGTCCAAATCCCTATCTCACATCCATTGCTAATTTAGGAAAGGGGCAATTTTAGCTGGCTGGCTAGCAACCAGAGGACAACAACACAATAAGATGCAACAATTCAAGTTGTTTCTGTTAATAACGTATGCTCTCAATGCGATTTGATAGGAGTGACTGGCTTCCCTCGTAGAACAGCTAAATACTTTTTAGCCCTTCCACGTCACTTTACTCACAGAAAATGTCTGCTAAATATAGAATCACATGGTTTATCCATCTCTCTGTAACTGCCCATAACTTCACAAAGTTGCCAATGTCTGCAATTGATACAAACCATCAACGTATAAAGGTATAAAATACAAACAGTTGCATAATTCAATCATATTGAAAAGCATTTAATGTTCACTCAATTGAGTTATATTTTGCTAATGTACGCTACTGTCTGTAATTTGTCTCAGTAAATTTCATAATGGGTAGCCTAACATCAAATAACATTTTATTTGTCACATACACGTGTTTAGCAAATGTTATTGCGGGTGTCGTGAAATGCTTGTGTTTCTAGCGCCAACAGCTCCAACATCCAGTAATATCTAATACGTAATATCTAACAATGCACACAATCTAAAGTAAAGGAATGGAATTAAGAATAAATAAATATTTGGATGACCAATGTCAGAGCGGCATAGACTAAGATACAGTAGAATTGGATAGAGTACAGTATATACAGTGGGGCAAAAAAGTATTTTTACATTTGTTACATTTGTTATTTGCAAATACATTCATTAGAAATCCTACAATGGGATTTTCTGGATTTTTTTTTCTCATTTTGTTTGTCATAGTTGAAGTGTACCTATGATGACAATTACAGGCCTCTGTCATCTTTTTAAGTGGGAGAACCTGCACAATTGGTGGCTGACTAAATACTTTTTTGCTCCACTGTACATACACTGCTCAAAAAAATAAAGGGAACACTTAAAAAACACAATGTAACTCCAAGTCAATCACACTTCTGTGAAATCAAACTGTCCACTTAGGAAGCAACACTGATTGACAATCAATTTCACATGCTGTTGTGCAAATGGAATAGACAACAGGTGGATATTATAGGCATTTAGCAAGACACCCCCAATAAAGGAGTGGTTCTGCAGGTGGTGACCAGACCACTACTCAGTTCCTATGCTTCCTGGCTGATGTTTTGGTCACTTTTGAATGCTGGTGGTGCTTTCACTCTAGTGGTAGCATGAGACGGAGTCTACAACCCACACAAGTGGCTCAGGTAGTGCAGATCATCCAGGATGGCACATCAATGCGAGCTGTGGCAAGAAGGTTTGCTGTGTCTGTCAGCGTAGTGTCCAGAGCATGGAGGCGCTACCAGTAGACAGGCCAGTACATCAGGAGACGTGGAGGAGGCCGTAGGAGGGCAACAACCCAGCAGCAGGACCGCTACCTCCACCTTTGTGCAAGGAGGAGCAGGAGGAGCACTGCCAGAGCTCTGCAAAATGACCTCCAGCAGGCCACAAATGTGCATGTGTCTGCTCAAACGGTCAGAAACAGACTCCATGAGGGTGGTATGAGGGCCCGACGTCCACAGGTGGGGGTTGTGCTTACAGCCCAACACCGTGCAGGACGTTTGGCATTTGCCAGAGAACACCAAGATTGGCAAATTCGCCACTGGCACCCTGTGCTCTTCACAGATGAAAGCAGGTTCACACTGAGCACGTGACAGACGTGACAGAGTCTGGAGACGCCGTGGAGTATGTTCTGCTGCCTGCAACATCCTCCAGCATGACCGGTTTGGCGGTGGGTCAGTCATGGTGTGGGGTGGCATTTCTTTGGGGGGCCGCACAGCCCTCCATGTGCTCGCCAGAGGTAGCCTGACTGCCATTAGGTACCGAGATGAGATCCTCAGACCCCTTGTGAGACCATATGCTGGTGCGGTTGGCCCTGGGTTCCTCCTAATGCAAGACAATGCTAGACCTCATGTGGCTGGAGTGTGTCAGCAGTTCCTGCAAGAGGAAGGCATTGATGCTATGGACTGGCCCGCCCGTTCCCCAGACCTGAATCCAATTGAGCACATCTGGGACATCATGTCTCGCTCCATCCACCAACGCATCGTTGCACCACAGACTGTCCAGGAGTTGGCGAATGCTTTAGTCCAGGTCTGGGAGGAGATCCCTCAGGAGACCATCCGCCACCTCATCAGGAGCATGCCCAGGCATTGTAGGGAGGTCATACAGGCACCCGGAGGCCACACACACTACTGAGCCTCATTTTGACTTGTTTTAAGGACATTATATCAAGGTTGAATCTGCCTGTAGTGTGGTTTTCCACTTTAATTTTGAGTGTGACTCCAAATCCAGACCTCTATGGGTTGATACATTTGATTTCCATTGATCATTTTTGTGTGATTTTGTTGTCAGCACATTCAACTATGTAAAGAAAATATGTAAAGAATATTTCATTCATTCAGATCTAGGATGTGTTATTTTAGTGTTCCCTTTATTTTTTTGAGCAGTGTATAATTAGTAATACAAAATATTTCAGCATTATTAAAGTGACTGGTGTTCCATTATTAAAGTGGCAAGTGATTTCAAGTCTATGTACAGGGCAGCAGCCTCTAATATGCTAGTGATGGCTATTTAACAGTCTGATGGCCTTGAGATAGAAGCTGTTTTTCAGTCTCTCTGTCCCAGCTTTGATGCACCTGTACCGACCTCGCCTTCTGGATGATAATGGGGTGAACAGGCAGTGGCTCGGATGATTGTTGTCCTTGATTATCTTTTTGACCTTCCTGAGATATCGGATGCTATAGGTGTCCTGGAGGGCAGGTAGTTTGCCCCGGTGATGCGTTGGGCAGACCACACCACCCTCTGGAGAGCCCTGTCGTTGCGGGCGGTGCAGTTGCCGTACCAGGCGGTGATACAGCCGACAGGATGTTCTCAATTGTGCATCTGTAAAAGTTTGTGAGGGTTTTAGGTGCCAAGCCAAATTTTCCAGCCTCCTGAGGTTGAAGAGTCGCTGTTGCACCTTCTCCACCACACTGTCTGTGTGGGTGGACCATTTCAGTTTGTCAGTGATGAGTACGCCGAGGAACTTGAAGCTTTCCACCTTCTCCACTGCTGTCCCATCGATGTGGATTGGGGGGGGGTGCTCCCTCTGCTGTTTCCTGAAGTCCACAATCAGCTCCTTTGTTTTGTTGCTGTTGGTTGAGGTTATTTTCCTGGCACCACACTCCCAGGGCCTTCACCTCCACCCTGTAGGCTGTCTCGTCATTGTTGGTAATCAGGCCTGCTACTGTTGTGTTGTCTGCAAACTTGATGATTGAATTGGAGGCGTGCGTGGCCACGCAGTCATGGGTGATTAGGGAGTACAGGAAGGGACTGAGCACGCATCCTTGTGGGGCCCAAGTGTTGAGGATCAGCGAAGTGGAGGTGTTGTTTCCTACCTTCACCACCTGGGGTGGCCCATCAGGAAGGTCAGGATCCAGTTGCATAGGGTGGGGTTCAGATCCAGGGTTCTCAACCTTAATGATGAACTTGGAGGGTACTATGGTGTTGAAGGCTGAGCTGTAGTCAATGAACAGCATTCTTACTTAGGTATTCCTCTTGTCCAGATGTGTGATAGCATCGTCTGTGGATCTATTGGGGCGGTAAGCAAATAGAGTTTGAATTTATTTTATTTTTACAGGGACAGTGCACATTAATCAACATTTCAGTAAAAGTGCAGGTTTTAGCCAGCCGGTTAATTTTCAATCGCAGTCCCTGGGCAGGTTATTTAAAAACAATTACAATATAGACAATCATTGAGCAGTGAGCACACGCAGAGCAACAGAGCAACATAGGACAAGCAAGACGTAGCATACAAACAGAGCAACAGAACAAAAAGCAGCAAGACAAAATTCATAAAAGCAACAGTGTTTCCACACCCAACAAGCTACAGACAACATGGAAAGCGGCAATACACAGCTAGGGATTATGATCACAAACGTGATTGACCTTTAGCCATGTATTCATACATTTTGTGAAAGTGTGATAGGTGGTGCAGTTATGTGTGTCTGATGGCAGTGCATTCCAGACATGGGAAGCTCTCACAGAGAAAGCATATTTACTAAAGGTGCTTTTCCTGAAGGGAACTATACAGTCACCTCTCATGGCAGACCTTGTGGATCTGCTGCCATATGTTTGGGTTTTCTGTTTAACAAAAATACTGAGTGGAGGGGGCGCCAGGCCATTTAGGATCTTGAATACAAGACATGCGTCGGTGTATTGCACAAGATTTTCCCAACTCAGGAGCTCATGCTTTCTGAGGATGTAACAGTGATGATGGCTATTGGGCTTCCTATCAAGCACTTTGAGAGCCTGCTTGTAGACGGACTGAATAGGTTTTAATGTTGTACAGCAAGCTTGGGCCCAACTAGTCAAGCAGTATGTTAAGTGGGGGAGTATTATAGATTTGAAGTACAGTTTTGCTACCTCTGTAGTCAAACAATTTTGTATAAATCGGAAATTAGCTAGGTTGAATTTGGTTATCTGAATGACCTTTTTCCACATGCTTTTTAAGAGAGGTTGGAATCAAGTATGATGCCAAGGTACTTAAAATCAGATACCACCTGGAGCTTCTCCCCTGACACAGACATCTGGTTCAGTAGCATCTGTTGCCCTCTTTGTGAAGAACATGCAAACAGTTTTTTTTCACATTGAGATGCAAACAATAGTCACTGAGCCACTTTGTAACCTGGACCATTACAGTAGTGAGTTCTTGTGCAGCTTGTTGTTTGCTCTTTGCATGCACATATATCACTGTATCATCTGCATGCATTTGAACTTCAGACCCAGAAAACAGAAGCGTTTTGTAGTGGGTCTAGGGTGTCAGGTAAGGTAGAGGTGATATGATCCTTGACTAGTCTCTCAAAGCACTTCATGATGACAGACGTGAGTGCTATGGGCCGATAGTCATTTAGTTCAGTTACCTTTGCTTTCCTGGGTACAGGAACAATGGTGGACATCTTGAAACATGTGGGAACAACATACTGGGATAGGGAGAGATTGAATATGTATGTAAACACCAGCCAGCTGGTCTGCGCATGCTTTGAGGACGCTACTTGGGATGCCGTTTGGCCGGCAGCTTTGCGAGGGTTAACACGCTTAAATGTCTTACTCACCTCAGCCAAGATTGTTTTGCTTATAATCTGCGCAATGATGTGCCAAATCGTTCATTTAGTGTATTTTTATTGGGTCATTAGAATAAGCTGCCATATGTGGTAATATTTCTCTAGGAGCTGATCCGTGCAGTATGGTGAAATAATTATATGGTGAAAGCAGTGCTGCGTTTTTAAAAGTTTTTATCCTATCAGCATTGAAACATGCTCCAATGACGCACAGCGACCGCTCTCTCTGGGTGGTGTTTTCTCTCTGCGCAGTGTTTTGGGAAACGCATGATCCATCTTCGACTGTTGAATGAAAGATGCGTCGTTAAAACACTCGTAAGCCTAAATTCGGGAAACCGGGCCCAGGTTAGGTGTACATGTATCACCTTTTCAGTTCAAGAAACGTGTTTCTCTATTTGTCCCAATGTATGTATAGTTTTTCCTTGTGGTGTATCCGTAGTTGGTGATACGCATTTTGAAGAAGAATGTTGATGTTGTTGAAGAGGAAGACTCAGTGGTAAACAAACTCCAAATCGTGTAATTTGGTGAGTAACTGCCACATGCAGACTCGATTGATTAAAATGTGGTGTCATGATGTTAGCATAATGTCATGTGTTGACATTTCACATCCTAAGTATAGCCTAGCCCACGAAAGGTGTTGAGCCAGCTTAAACTATTTCCTGCTGCGATCAGGGAGCAATTTAACTTGATCTGTAGACTATAATCATTGCTAGATTGCTTGGTCGTTCAAGTTTGTTTCTTCGTTATTTTGGAGCAGCAAATCCAAGACCGACTTGATGATTGTCAGAAGTGTCTAGACAGCTGGTGGGCCAAGCAGAGCGCTTCTATTTATGTTGCAGCTAACGTTAGCTAGCTAAGTACAGTCAATATTCAGCTGTTACCATTATCGCCAACTTTAGACATGGATTGTTCGCAGATTTGCTGGCTATTCTGTATAGCTAGCTAGTTATGCAAATGACAGGGTAGCACAAATGAAAAGGCAAAACATTTAGCTTAAAAGTCCAATGTATCCGTTTTTATCTCGGTATCAAATCATTTCTGTGTAATAATTAAAACTGTAATATGCAACCCAACCAAATTCACATAGAAAAGGGAGTTATAGATCTGTTATTCTCATTGATAGCAAGTCTAAGAAGTGGTATATCAGTTCTATGTGTGCTATTTCTATCCTTCCCATTCTTAAATACATCATTTTGTTGACTTTATTTTCGACTTTATATCAGCTTCAAGCTTCATAATTTTTTTGGTAATTGAAAAGATATTTCACAGCGGTTTAGATGGTACAATGATTCTCTATCAATGATTCTCTATCATTGTACCTTATAAACTGAAAACTATTATCATTTTAGCAACCAGGAAATGGAGGAGTGATTTCTTCATATTGCACCTTTTTTAAGTACTTATTTATAACGAGGGTTATATGGAGAAAATCAGACCTCTGAAATGAAAATGTATGGCCCTCCCTTCAGCTAAATATATTTGACCTAAACCCTCCTTGAACGCTAAAAAAAACCAAGTGACCCTCCCCTACACCCAGAATAATAATGAAAACATGAAGTGGATAGCAGAGAGCATGTCTACCATTTACCCTCACTTCTTGGACAGACCAGAGCCTTAGATATGCAGTTTTACTGTTCTTTGTCCTGTAAGCATTACATGGACAAATCAGTGTGTCTTGTTTGGAACTAAACACTCCCTGTTTGCAAATAATTAAATCTGAAACTTAGTAGGAATCTGAGCATGGTACTTTCAAAAGTTAGGCCTACCTTTCCACCCCAGACAGAGAAGGCCTACTAATGCAGAGAAATGTAAGCTTTAACTGCTGGCTACTCTTCTTAAGTGGTTTAACCCAACGAGAGAAGGTCACAAGTGTTTACCTAAAAGCTGTCTGGGTTTAAACATCTTCTATTGTACAGAAAGTGAATGAATAGCTTAATCAATAAATACAACTTTGCTCCGTGCTTCTCCGAGCATGCACTTCGTAGCCCATAGGCTACGGATCATTTGATTGAGACCACGCTAAATAGCCTATAGGCTACGGATCATTTGATTGAGACCACGCTAAATAGCCTATAGGCTACGGATCATTTGATTGAGACCACGCTAAATAGCCTATAGGCTACGGATCATTTGATTGAGACCACGCTAAATAGCCTATAGGCTACGGATCATTTGATTGAGACCACGCTAAATAGCATATAGGCGCACTTGATATTGGAAATGCCGAGTGGAGAATCACAGATGAAGGGAAGCATCAAGGCAGGCATCGATATATATAGCCTAATAAGCAACTCATTCTAAAACACTGAGAAATATTGACATTTCATTGACATTTCATCAATTACAAATGACGTTTTCCTCCAGGTAACCATTCTGTATATTTCAATCCATCCCAACAAACAGGGATGGAGTTTCAGGCTGTATTTTCAAACAGCTCTTACACTAAAATGGCATTATCAATTTCACAGTATTATTCCAACCTCATAGTGTGGGAATATAAACTCAGCAAAAAAAGAAATGTCCTCTCACTGTCAACTGCGTTTATTTTCAGCGAACTTAACATGTGTAAATATTTGTATGAACATAACAAGATTCAACAACTGAGACATAAACTGAACAAGTTCCACAGATATGTGACAAATAGAAATGGAATAATGTGTCCCTTAACAAAGGGGGGATCAAAATCAAAAGTAACAGTCAGTATCTGGTGTGGTCACCAGCTGCATTAAGTACTAAAGTGCATCCTCATAGACTGCACCAGATTTGCCAGTTCTTGCTGTGAGATGTTACTCCGCTCTTCCACCAAGGCACCTGCAAGTTCCCAGACATTTCTGGGGGGAATGGCCCTAGTCCTCACTAGAGGTCGACCGATTATGATTTTTCAACGCCGATACTGATTATTGGGGGACAAAAAAAAGCCGATACCGATTTTTTATTTATTTATTTTACCTTTATTTAACCAGGTAGGCAAGTTGAGAACAAGTTCTCATTTACAATTGCGACCTGGCAATTAGCCGATTTTTACAATTTATTTGTAATAATGACAATTACAACAACACTGAATGAGCACTTATTTTAACTTAATATAATACATCAATAAAATCAATTTAGCCTCAAATAAATAATGAAACATGTTCAATTTAGTTTAAATAAGTGTTGGAGAAGAAGAAAGAAAAAGTGCAATATGTGCTATGTAAGAAAGCTAACGTTTCAGTTCCTTGCTCAGAACATGAGAACATGTGAAAGCTGGTGGTTCCTTTTAACATGAGTCTTCAATATTCCCAGGTAAGAAGTTTTAGGTTGTAGTTATAGGAATTATAGGACTATTTCTCTCTATACCATTTGTATTTCATATACCTTTGACTATTGGATGTTCTTATAGGCACTTTAGTATTGCCAGTGTAACAGTATAGCTTCCTCACCTCTCCTCGCTCCTACCTGTGCTCGAACCAGGAACACAACACAGCCACCCTCGAAGCAGCGTTACCCATGCAGAGCAAGGGGAACAACCACTCCAAGTCTCAGATCGAGTGACATTTGAAACACTATTAGCGCTAACTAGCTAGCCATTTCACATCGGTTACACCAGCCTAATCTCGGGAGTTAATAGGCTTGAAGTCATAAACAGCGCAATGCTTGAAGCACAACGAAGAGCTGCTAGCAAAATGCACGAAAGTGCTGTTTGAATGAATGCTTATGAGCCTGCTGGTGCCTACCATCGCTCAGTCAGATGGCTCTATTAAATCATAGACTTAATTATAACATAATAACACACAGAAATGCGAGCCGTAGGTCATTAATATGGTCGAATCCGGAAACTATCATCTCGAAAACAAGACGTTTATTCTTTCAGTGAAATACGGAACCGTTCCGTATTTTACCTAACAGGTGGCATCCATCAGTCTAAATATTCCTGTTACATTGCACAACCTTCAATGTTATGTCATAATTACGTAAAATTCAGGCAAATTAGTTCGCAATGAGCCAGGCGGCCAAAACTGTTGCATATACCCTGACTCTGCGTGTAATGAACCAAAGAGAAGTGACACAATTTCACCTGGTTAGTATTTTCTGCTAACCTGGATTTCTTTTAGCTAAATATGCAGGTTTAAAAATATATACTTCTGTGTATTGATTTTATTAAGAAAGGCATTGGTGTTTATGGTTAGGCACACGTTGGAGCAACGACAGTCCTTTTTCGCGAATGCGCACTGCATCGATAATATGTAACGCAGGACACGCTAGATAAATTAGTAATATCATCAACCATGTGTAGTTATAACTAGTGATTATGATTGATTAAGTTTAGTGCTAGCTAGCAACTTACCTTGGCTTCTTACTGCATTCGCGTAACAGGCGGCCTCCTCGTGAGGCAGGTGGTTAGAGCGTTGGACTAGTTAACTGCAAGGTTGAAAAATTCAATCCCTGAGCTGACAAGGTAAAAATCTGTCATTCTTCCCCTGAACAAGGCAGTTAATCCACCGTTCCTAGGCCGTCATTGAAAATAAGAATGTGTTCTTAACTGACTTGCCTAGTTAAAGGTTAAAGATTTCCGATTGTTGTGAAAACTTGAAATCGGCCATTCCGATTAATCGGTCGACCTCGAGTCCCCACCCTCCGATCCAACTGGTCCCAGACGTGCTCAATGGGATTGAGATCTGGGCTCTTCACTGGCCATGGCAGAACACTGACATTACTGTCTTGCAAGAAATCACGCACAGAACGAGTAGTATGGCTGGTGACATTGTCATGCTGGTGGGTCATGTCAGGATGAGCCTGCAGGAAGGGTACCACATGAGGGAGGAGGATGTCTTCCCTGTAACGCACAGCATTGAGATTGCCTGCAATGACAACAAGTTCAGTCCGATGATGCTGTGACACATCGCCCCAGACCATGACAGACCCTCCACCTTCAAATTGATCCCGCTCCAGAGTACAAGCCTCGGTGTAAAGCTCATTCCTTCGATGATAAACGCGAATCCGACCATCACCCCTGGTAAGACAAAACCGCGACTCGTCAGTGAAGATCACTTTTTGCCAGTTCTGTTTGGTCCAGCAACGGTGGGTTTGTGCCCATAGGCGACGTTGTTGTCGGTGATGTCTAGTGAGGACCTGCCTTACAACAGGCCTACAAGCCCTCAGTCCAGCCTCTCTCAGCCTATTGCGGACAGTCTGAGCACTGGTGGAGGGATTGTGCGTTCCTGGTGGAAGTCGGGCAGTTGTTGTTGCCATCCTGTACCTGTCCCGCAGGTGTGATGCTCAGATGTACCCATCCTGTGCAGGTGTTGTTACACGTGGTCTGCCACTGCGAGGACGATCAACTGTCCACCCTGTCTCCCTGTTGCGCTGTCTTAGGGATCTCACAGTACGGACATTGCCCTTGCCATATCTGCAGTCCTCATGCCTCCTTGCTGCATACCTAATGCACGTTCACGCAGATGAGCAGGGACCCTGGGCATCTTTCTTTTGGTGTTTTTCAGAGTCAGTAGAAAGGCCTCTTTAGTGTCCTAAGTTTTCATAACTGTGACCTTAATTGTAAGCTGTTAGTGTCTTAACGACCGTTCCACAGGTGCATGTTTATTCATTCTTTATGGTTCATTGAACAAGCACGGGAAACAGTGTTTAAACCCTTTACAATGAAGATCTGTGAAATTATTTGGATCTTTACGAATTATCTTTGAACGACAGGGTCCTGAATAAGGGATGTTTCTTTTTATATCTGTGAGTTTATATGAAGCACAGGAAAATCATGTTTTTGACTGCACCGGCCTTTTCAACATTCAGTCTTTGGTCTCTCAGCTTCTTCCACTTCAGTTCAAGAGGTCTAGGCCTACATCAAGGATTCTGTGTATTCTTTTGTATTTCTGTTAACTTTTGTTGTTGACCTTTATCTATTTATTTAACCAGGCAAGTCAGTTAAGAACAAATTCTTATTTACAATGACGACCTACACTGGCCAAACCCGGACGATGCTGGGCCAATTGTGCGCGCCTTATGGGAGTTCCAATCACGGCCAGTTCTGATACATCCTGGATTCGAACCAGGGTGTCTGCGCCACTCAGGAGCCCTAACGGGTTGTTACACCTCAACAAGTACAATAAAGTGAATTTCAACACCCACCGTCTCAAATTGTTTTGAAAAATGTTTGTTGTAAGAAAAACAGATAAGATGAGCATTCCTGCAACATTATTTTGTTAAAATCTTTTTTGGGATTGCACCCTAATTGGCTATTTTTAGTATGTTCTCGGATTCATGTAACATTCAATAAACATAGTACCAAATATCCGATTTGGACTAAACTTTTTTCTAACAGTGAGTTAGACATGAGGAATCCAAATAAATTCTCAAATGCCACACTCCATGCCATACTACCCCAACAATGAGTATACAGTATCAGTTCTCTATGTCTGACAAGTAGTATGGGGCTGCGGCTCAGGGTATTATTTCTTTATTCTATATAATGTACTCTCATTGAATTCGGTTATGTTTTTTTAACCTGTTCAGAGAAATTAGTCATTAGTTGTTGGGTTTATATCCCAGCCTACATCCTGATATTACCAGGTTCTGACCACTAGATGGAGGTTTTCTTGCAAGTAGGTGATCACAAAATGACATATTGGTTTTCCTACCCTGTAAGCAGTCTATGGACCAGGTATGACAGCAACAGATGCTTTGGTTTGGTTTCTGGCCACTCTTTCAAATTCTAACCTTTTAACATTGTGTCACAAATCCAATGCAATTCCGTGGTACCTAATATTAGCATTTTCACAGTTCATGTCCAAATCATCCTTAAGTATCTAAAAATGGATTGTGTAACTCAATGATGTTACAAATAGATGATTTGGATATGAAGCATGAACATGCTAATATAGGTACCATTGACATGTATTGGATTTATTGCCACAAATGCTAAAAAGTTTGCATTTGAAAAGTTTGGTCCAAATCGGATGTTAGGTACTATAATGATTGAATATTATATGAATCCTTTAAATTAAAATGAACAATTTGTGTGCAATCTTTTAGCAAAATTTCTCAGATCAAATTACATTTCAACAAAATAATGTTTCCCTGAATGCTTTTTTGATCTGTTTCTAAGTACAGAAATAATTTCAGAACACTCTGCGATGGTGGGTGTCATGCCTTGCTGAAATGACCTGGAACGATCCTAAATGCTCAGAGGTTGGTGTGGGTGGCAAGCTATGTCTTGTTTATAAGATGGTGGTGACGATTTTTCTATTTATTTCACCTTTATTTAACCAGGTAGGCCAGCTGAGAACAAGTTCTCATTTACAACTGCGACCTGGTCAAGATAAAGCAAAGCAGTGCGACACATACAACAGAGTTACACATGGGATAATCAAATGTACAGTAAATAACACCATAGGTAAATCTGTGTACAGTGTGTGCAAATGAAGTAAAGAGGTAAGGCAATAAATAGACAATAGTGGTGAAGTAATTTCAATTTAGCAATTAACACTGGAGTGATAGATGTGCAGATGAGAATGTGCAAGTAGAAATACTGGTGTGCAAAAGAGCAGAAAAACAAATATGGGGATGAGGTAGGTAGTTGGTTGGATGGGCTATTTACAGATGGCTGTGTACAGCTGCAGCGATCAGTAAGCTGCTCTGACAGCTGATGCTTAAAGTTAGTGAGGGAGATATAAGTCTCCAACTTCAGTGATTTTTGCAATTCAATCCAGTCATTGGCAGCAGAGAACTGGAAGGAAAGGTAGCCAAAGGAGGTGTTGGCTTTGGGGATGACCAGTGAAATATACCTGCTTGAGCGTGTGCTATGGGTGATGATGACTGTGTATGTTTTCTTTCAGCTTGTCCTGGCTGAAGACTGAGTGAAGGATCATGGGTAACACAGGTGACCGGATGTCCGGTGATCGCCATGGCGCTAAGGCCCATCGATCAGACAGCAGAGGCAGCGACAAAGACCATGAGCCCAGCAAGATGGTGGACAGCACAGACGATCCTAACATCTTCAACACACACGGACTGGGGTCCTCCAAGGTACCTCAGCACTGCACTGGATCATCTGATTTATTTTATGGAGGGCTGTGAAGACCCTCACAGTAGCCTCCAACCTTTACCCTAACCCATAAAAAGTTGTAATGAAACCAGTTGGATGTAATCTGTTTTAGGAGTGTGGAACCAGATGTAGGTGGGGGGAAATGTCCAGCCCATTTAAAGGAGATGATGCCACCTTAGCTCAGGTCCAGGTCGCACGTAAACGCCATGGACAAGAGCTAAGAACACCTAGACCCTGTCATTCCCAAGTTGTGATTTCAGCTGATTCTCCCCTCAGGCGTCGGACAAGGAGGAGCCTGACCTGGATGACTTGGTGAAGACGGGGCCTCAGTCCAGACCTACAGTCATCCGCTGGGCCGGAGGAGGGAAGGAGGTCTACATCGCGGGCTCCTTCAACAACTGGGGCAACAAGATCCCCCTCAATAAGAGGTAGGAGAGGAGAGGCCCTGGCTTACCAATAAGGTCTGCACACTGTATTACTCATATACTACCTTTTATTAGTGACACCATTTTGACACATTTAATAGTACATTAACACAGATTTTTTCCCCCCCCAAGCCACAATGACTTTGTAGCGATCCTGGACTTGCCAGAGGGAGAGCACCAGTACAAGTTCTTTGTGGACGGACAGTGGGTCCATGACCCCTCAGAGGTAAACCCTACACAGGGCTCTGGCCTAAAGTAGACTACTAGATTGATTGATTGATTTTTATTTTCCAGTAAAGAAAAATGCATATAAAGTACATTGGGAAAGTTTTCAGACCCCTTGACATTTTCCACATTTCTTATGTTACAGCCTTATTCTAAAATGGATGAAAAAATAAATAATAATCATCATTCGACACACAATACCCCATAATGACAAAGCGAAAGCAGGTTTATTAAAAACAAAAACATTGGAGTCCACGTGGTAACTTTAATTGATTGGACATGATTTGGAAAGGCACACACCTCTCTATATAAGGTCCCACAGTTGACAGTGCATGTCAGAGCAAAACCAAGCTATGAGGTTGAAGGAATTGTCCGTAGAGCTCCGAGACATTATTGTGTTGAGGCACAGATCTGGGGAAGGGTACCAAAACATTTCTGCAGCATTGAAGGTCCCCAAGAACACAGTGGCCTCCATCATTCTTAAATGGAAGAAGTTTGGAACCAGCAAATCTCTTCCTAGTGCTGGCCGCCCAGCCAAACTGAGCAATCAAGGGAGAAGGGCCTTGGTCAGGGAGGTGACCAAGAACCTGATGGTCACTGACAGAGCTCCAGAGTTCCTCTGTGGAGATGGGAGAACCTACCAGAAGGACAACCATCTCTGCAGCTCTCCACCAATCAGGCCTTTATGGTAGAGTGGCCAGACGGAAGACACTAGTCAGTAAAAGGCACATGACAGCCTGATTGGCGTTTTCCAGAAGGCACCTAAATGACTCTCAGACCATGAGAAACAAGGTTCTCTGGTATGATGAAACCAAGATTGAACTCTTTGGTCTGAATGCCAAGCCTCACGTCTAGAAGAACTCTGGCACCATCCCTGCAGTGAAGCATGGTGGTGGCAGCATCATGCTGTGGGAATGTTTTTCAGCAGCAGGAACTGGGAGACTAGTCAGGATCGAGGGAAAGATGAATGGAGCAAAGTACAGAGAGATCCTTGATGAAAACCTGCTCCAGAGTGCTCAGGACCTCAGACTGGGGCGAAGGTTATTCTTCCAACAGGACAACGACCCTAGGCACACAGCCAAGACTATGCAGGAGTGGCTTCAGGACAAGTCTCTGAATGTCCTTGCGTGGCCCAGCCAGTGCCCAGACTTGAACCCGATCGAACATCTCTGGAGAGACCTGAAAATTGCTGTGCAGCGACGCTCCTGATCCAACCGGACAGAGCTTGAGAGGATCTGCAGAGAAGAATGGGAGAATCTCCCCAAATACAGGTGTGCCAAGCTTGTAGCGTCATACCCAAGAAGACCCGAGCCTGTAATCGCTGCCAAAGGTGCTTCAACAAAGTACTGAGTAAAGGGTTTGAATACTTATGTAAATGTTCTATTTCAATGTTTTACTTTTTATGAATTTGCCAAAATTTCTAAAAACCTGTTTTTGGTTTGTCATTATGGGTTATTGTGTGTAGATCAATGAGGGAATGTTTTTATTTTTTAATCCATTTTAGAATAAGGCGTAAATTCAAGGGGTTGGTTGATTGATTTAATTTATTTGACAATTATTTATACCCATACATAAGGGTGCTCCAGCCGCTGACGCCTCCACATACAATTTAAGAAAATCATCAAGGACAACACAATAAAGCTTAACAGCTTATGTCCATTGTGGTCCTTTTGAAGGGGAAGGGGGAATGCAACAAGGTTAGGCGCCAATTGTAATGGCAACAGACAATGACAGACTGTTTGTTTTATAACATGAGATAACTAGTGCAATTCCCTTGCCTAATAAACAACTATGGACATACCCTTAATATATAAAACATTACATTCCTAATATATAGAAGACAATCACAATATGATAAACAACAGGCACCAAAATACTTATATGCAATCCCAGGCATTTCCTTCTCAGCCACGTACTATAATCTTACTACCGTAATTGCTGGACTATTAAGCGCACCTGAATATAAACCGCACCCACTGAATTATAAAAAAATATGTATTTTGTACATAAATAAGCCGAACATGTCTATAAGCCACAGGTGCCTACCGGTACATTGAAACAAATGAACTTTACACAGCCTTTAAACGAAACACGGCTTGTAGCAAAAATTAAACAGTAGCCTACCAAGAAAGTCATTGGTCACTATCTTCCTCCTCCTCTGTACTGAAACCACTGAAGTCATCTCCTTCGGTGTCGGAGTTGAATAGCCTCAGAATTGCTTCATCCGATGTTGGATCGCTGCCCTCTTCAACACGCAGCAGTCCAGCCTTTCGAAACCCGTTGATGATAGTGGATTTTTTGACAATGCTCCACGCTGTCAGCAGCTCTATTTCCTTTTCCAACAGCCAGATCGATCGCCTTCAACTTGAAAGCTGCATCATATGCATTTCTCCATGTCTTTGCCATGATGAGAGTGACAAAATGACTACCGTAAATCAGAATGATGGGAAGTTTGAGCACGCTCGATTTATGTCACATTATGTGACGGTGCTCAGTTTTTTGGCGGCATGAATCTTGAGAAAGCGGGAAAAATCCATAAATTAGCCGCGTCATTGTATAAGCTGCGAGGTTCAAAGCGTTGGAAAAAAGTAGCGGCTCATAGTCCGGAAATTACGGTACTCACTTTTGAAACATGCTACTATTTAGCCATTTTTTCAGTGAGAACTTGAAACTACATTTCGAGGTTCTACATTTCAGATTATTTGGAAGACTATTCCAAAGAATGGCAGCTGAGTATGAAAAAGTTTATTTCCCCATACCACTTGTAAATCTAAAAGGAAGTCAGTTTCACTCCTTCTAGTGGAATAGTTATGGTTATCTCGTACCAAGTTAAAGTAGTTACTTAAAGTGGCTTGCAAAAGTATTCACCCCCTTGACATTTTTCCTATTTTGTTGCCCTACAAACTGGAATTAAAATAGATTTTTGGGGGGTTTGTAATCATTTGATTTACACAACATGCCTACCACTTTGAAGATGCAAAATATTTTTTATTGTGAAACAAACAAGAAATAAGACAAAAAAACAGAACTTGAGCGTGAATAGCTATTCACCCTCCCAAAGTCAATACTTTGTAGAGCCACCTTTTGCAGCAATTACAGCTGCAAGTCTCTTGGGGTATGTCTCTATAAGCTTGGCACATCTAGCCACTGGGCTTTTTGCCCATTCTTCAAGGCAAAACTTCTCCATCTCCTTCAAGTTGGATGGGTTCTGCTGGTGTACAGCAATCTTTAAGTCATACCACAGATTCTCAATTGGATTGAAGTCTGGGCTTTGACTAGGCCATTCCTAGACATTTAAATGTTTCCCCTTAAACCACCCGAGTGTTGCTTTAACAGTATGCTTAGGGTCATTGTCCTGCTGGAAGGTGAACCTCCGTCCCAGTCTCAAATCTCTGGAAGACTGTATTTAGCGCCATCCATCATTCCTTCAATTCTGACCAGCTTCCCAGTTCCTGCCGATGAAAAACATCCCCACAGCATGATGCTGCCACCACCATGCTTCACTGTGGGGATAGTGTTCTCGGGGTGATGATAGGTGTGGGGTTTGCGCCAGACATAATGTTTTCCTTGATGGCCAAAAAGCTAAATTTGTCTCATCTGACCAGAGTACTTTCTTCCATATGTTCGGGGAGTCTCCCACATGCACTTTAGTGAACACCAAACATGTTTGCTTATTCTTTTCTTTAAGTAAGCTATGAGGTTTTCTGGCCACTCTTCCGTAAAGCCCAGCTCTGTGGACTGTACGGCTTAAAGTGGTCCTATGGGCAGATACTCCAATCTCCACTGTGGAGCTTTGCAGCTCCTTCAGAGTTATCTTTGGTCTCTTTGTTGCCTCTGATTAATGCCCTCCTTGCCTGGTCCGTGAGTTTTGGTGGGCGGCCCTTCCTTGGCTGGTTTGTTGTGGTGCCATATTCTTTCAATTTTTTAATAATGAATTTAATGGTGCTCTGTGGGATGTTCAAAGTTTCTGATATTTTTGTATAACCCAACCCTGATCTGTACTTCTCCACAACTTTGTTACTGACCTGTTTGGAGAGCTCCTTGGTCTTCATGTTGCCACTTGCTTGGAGGTGCCCCTTGCTTAGTGGTGTTGCAGACTCTGTGGCCTTTCAGAACAGGTGTGTATATATACTGAGATCATGTGACAGATCATGTGACACTTGACACAGGTGAACTTTATTTAACCAATTATGTGACTTCTGAAGGTAATTGGTTGTACGAGATCTTTTTTAGGGGCTTCATAGCAAAGGGGGTGAATACACGCACCACTTTTCAAAAAAAAAAAATCACTTCACCAATTTGGTCTATTTTGTGTATGTCCATTACATGAATTCCAAATAAAAATCCATTTAAATTACAGGTTGTAATGCAACAAAATAGGAAAAATGCCAAGGGGGATGAATACTTTTGCAAAGCACTGTAGGTACCTGGGGACCATACTGTGGACAATCTTATGTACAAGACACAATTTAATCTGAGAGGCTCCTCCACCTTGAGCCATCTAAGGCTTTTAAAGTGGGAACAGTCAAGATGCGTAAGTGCTGGAAGTTTAAGAATAATCCTGACTAATTTGTTCTGAGATGTCTGCAGTTGGTAGAGCATGGCACTTGTAACGCCAAGGTAGTGGGTTTGATTCCCAGGACCACCCATATGTAAAACGTATGCACGCATCACTGTAAGTTGCTTTGGATAAAATGGCTGAATGGTTCTGAATACGTTCCGAATGCACTGTACGTATATGCCATTTTATCCAAAGCGACTTAGTCATGCGTGCATACGTTTTACGTATGGGTGGTCCCGGGAATCGAACCCACTACCATGGCGTTACAGGTGCCATGTGCTCTACCAACTGAGTTACATATGCACACAGTACAAAAACGTGACAGGGATAGCAGGATAAAGTCAGTGACTTGACTTATTTCCATGTCATTTTTGAGACGCAGCCCAGGCCTATCCCTGCCCCCCCCCCCCAAAAAAAGAAAAAAGAAAATGGCAATTTGCAGTCATGTGGTTTGGCGATCCAGCTGTACTGTCTTTGTTATTAACTCTTTATAAGCCCTGGTTAACCCTGCTATAACACTCCCTCCTGCAGCCAGTGGTTTGGCGATCCAGCTGTACTGTCTTTGTTATTAACTCTTTATAAGCCCTGGTTAACCCTGCTATAACACTCCCTCCTGCAGCCAGTGGTTTGGCGATCCAGTTGTACTGTCTTTGTTATTAACTCTTTATAAGCCCTGGTTAACCCTGCTATAACACTCCCTCCTGCAGTCATGTGTTTTGGTGATCCAGTTGTACTGTCTTTGTTATTAACTCTTTCTGAGCCCTGGTTAACCCTGCTATAACACTCCCTCCTGCAGCCAGTGGTGACCAGCCAGTTGGGCACCATCAACAACCTGATCGAGGTGAAGCAGTCGGACTTTGAGGTGTTCGATGCTCTGCAGGTGGACTCTCTGGAGTCTACCGACACCTCAGGTCAGTAGGCGCTCTAATCCTCTGTTGTCCCTCTTGGGTTAAGCATAGCATTGTGCTGACCAAGATGTGCCAAGGCTAACACAGTCACGTCAAACCGTGCAGCTAGAATAACAGCAAAGTAGTTGCGTTTCATTTAGTTTGACCTGCTTTTCTATTTATGTTTATTTTGTATATACCCATAAACATTATACTGAGTCATGATTTTGACTGGCTGAGAAAATATGCCAGTCTTGTCCTGAAACGATCATTCTGAATAGGACAGTGGAGATCGAATTTTAACATTGAAACTATGTTGCAAATGTCGAGAGACAGACAGAAACGTTTGTACAACCCCCCCAATAATGTGTAGATGCCTTTTACGTTGCAGATCATGTTAATAAATTGGCTCGCTGAGCTGATGGGACAGATGATGAGCAGGGATTTCTCAGATGGAACAGAAAACAAGATTCTAATTCTTGTGTCATAGGCTTACCCGTGATAAACAGCTTTTTTAGTATGGCTTAGAACGCTTCTCAACCAATCACAATGCTTGTTTTGACAAACCCGTTGTAGAATTCATCATGAGCAGGTGTTTAGGATAAGTTATGTAAGTTGGTGAAAACACAAGAAATCAGTGTCACCCTTTGAGAGTATATGAATGTCATGCTGTGTGTGTGTGTTATTGTGTCTCCTTAGATCTGTCCAGCTCCCCTCCAGGGCCCTATGGACAGGAGCAGTACATGTTTAGGCCTGAGGAACGCTTCAAAGCCCCGCCCATCCTCCCCCCACACCTCCTCCAAGTCATCCTCAACAAGGACACCAACATCTCTGTAAATGTCTTTCTTCCTCAGTCTCCCTCTCTTTCTATCTCTCTCTCCTGCTCTCTGTTCTCTTTCTCTCTTTCACATCGGCGTGTGGTAAACACTCATTTGGAAACTTCTTGATTGCTCATTCGTCTTCCGTCTTTCCCTCTCCTACAGTGCGACCCAGCCTTGCTGCCTGAACCCAACCACGTGATGCTCAACCACCTTTATGCTCTCTCAATAAAGGTACAGTAGGAGGGCATCAACAGCCCCATCCCACTTCTTACTGCACTACTTATAGATTAACAGTCCCTTTCATAACATAGCATTAGTAATGTATTGCTTTACATGATCTATCTGTCTCTCTCACTCCCTTTCCCCTCCCTCAGGATGGCGTGATGGTGCTCAGTGCGACTCACAGATATAAGAAGAAGTACGTCACATCTCTGCTCTACAAGCCCATCTAACCTGTCTGTGTAGGCGCAGAGTGCTATAGAGGGCGGCATGTTAACACTGTACTGGGTTTAACCATCGTGTAGCTGAGATTGCACTAAACTAACAGTTTACTGATGAGACTGGGGGCAAATCTCAAAGGACACCCTTTTCCTTGTCCAGTGACCTACAGGGCTCCACAAAGGGCTCAAAGTAATGCACTCGATGGGGAATAGGGTTTCATTTGAGTCTCAGCGTGTGACCCTCACAAGGGAAAATACTTAGCATTCACAGTTTGATAGCGATAAGAAAAGGGACTGAGAAGGAGACTACTGTGTGTGTTTGCGTGGAGCACTTCTTTGCATGTGGGCGTGTAGAAAGAACATTTAGTTCCATAAAAAATAAGAAGGTTTGAAGAAAAGCCCTGATGGAACTTGGAAATGCATATAATCAAGATTATGTTTTATTAAATGAGCTTTTAAGAGATATGAACACGGAAAGAGGGCCGTTGAATGTCGCTGGCTTGGCTTATGGTACTCTCCCATTCTTTCTCCATATTATTACTGTAGTTGGACATGACTGGAGTAACTGCAGGGTCTTCCTGGTTTGGTCCCAATGGGTCGATGACCACTAATGGAACCGTGATATGCAGTTGGATAGGCTGTAAATTCAACTGAATTATAATGAAGTCAAAGTATAACAAAGGATGGGAATTATATCATATAGCCCGTTTAAGCCTATCACACTGGCCAAATTAACTTTGTTTCCACGTCATTTCAATGTTAGGACGCCTGTGCTCATTGGGATATGATTCACACTTTTGAAAAATGTGAAAATCCCTTTAGAGTATATTAACGAGGGGTTCTCGTTGTGGAATGTTGGGCCGTGGCTGTAGACCTGTGCTTAGTGCTTTATGTCTTTATGACACGGTGATGCAAGCACTTGAGTTACCCACCCATGTGTCCCCAACAAATGCTTTAAGCAGGACTGTTGACATAAGCTTTTAACTATGCAGGTATACGGAAAAATATTGCACAGTAGCTTTATGTTGGACCTCTGTGTCCAAGCTGCATTTTCTAGGCCTAGATACAGTAATGGCTGTGCTACGTGTTTCTCTCTCTAGCCCATTTTCTATTTATCCAATAGGAATCTATTTGTCTGTGTGCCATATTTATAGCTTACACTCCCAAATACTGGTTTGTCTTGAATGTTGTGGAGCAATTGAATGTCTAGTACGAACAGTTTACTGTAGAATATGTGGTGGATTTTATGGATTTCAATCAAGATTCAAAATGTCATTCAGTAAAGTATAAAATGGCCAATATGGAATGTGAAAAAGCGTAATTTACTTTCATCAAGATTGTTTAAATTTGAGTGTTCTGTGAATCAAACTTCACATTTTTACCCATACACCATTTCATATTTGTAGATGTAAGAGTACTGTACCTGTTGCTTGTGATACCAGTAATCAATGTGGGCTGATATGTAGGTATATACTCCAAAGAGAATATAAAATATATATATATAATGAGATTTTATTTGAAAAAACTGAGTAAAGAAATTATTACTGATAGCCATAGCTCACTCTGAGACGATACACTGCAACACCTTCCTAATATTGAGTTACACCTTGCTTTGCCCTCAGCCTCAATTCGTCAGGGCAGGGCCATGGACTATACAAGCTGTCAAGTGTTCCACAGGGATGCTGGCCCATGTCGACTCCAATGCTTCTCACAGTTGTGTAAAGTTGGCTGGATGTCTTTTGGGTGGTGGACCATTCTTGATACACACAGGAAACTGCTGAGTGTGTAAAACCCAGCAGCGTTGCAGTTCTTGACACACTAAAACCGGTGTGCCTGGCACCTACTACCATACCCAGCTCAAAGCTACTTAAATATTTTGTCAGACCCATTCACCCTCTGAATGGCACACATACACAATGTCTCAAGGCTTAAAAATCCATCTTTAACCGGTCTCCTCCCCTTCACCTACACTGATTTGAAGTGGATTTAATAAGGGATTATAGCTTTCACCTGGTCAGTTTGTCATGGAAAGAGCAGGTGTTCCTATTGTTTTGTACACTCAGTGAACGATATGTTATATTCTGGAACTTGATTAGGTCAAATCAAAACTTGAATTTTAAATCTGTTAGCTAACATGTTTTTTTCTTCTCCAAAATGCTTTGCAGCATCATTGTAAGTCAAGTACTGTAGAAGGTTGTTTCAGTTTGCAAATAAAAAGGGGAGACATGTTGACTCAAAAGTATCAGTAGTGTCTCTGACTGATGTTTGATGTGGCTGACTGTTCTATCTGGCCTAGCTGTAGAACATATTCAATAGAAAAAGCATCAACAGAATCAGTAAATGTGGAAATGTCTGTACATTCCCCTTGCTCTGTACAGACACCCCTATAACGCCAAAAGTTGAGACAAGTAATTTTTTTTAACGTTTAATTTTTTTTAACACAAAAAGTCCTCTGTGATAACACTGTGACAACACACACACAGTGACCATCTTCAGAGACAGAGCCCATGGTCCAGCTCTGTGTCGGCATCCTAGTTAGCTTCATCACAACCTGACAACCCAAGCTGCTCTTCGATATCACATAGCATTATTTACATAAGTACTACTAGACACAGTTAACACTGTTTGATTCCTTTCTACACAACGCGTTGTTCACGTGCTCCGGTAATGTGCTGTTCTACTCTGACACAATCCTATACATCTATGGTTTGTGTTTCTGCTTTGGTAGAAAAATATTCATTTTCCTTAATCGTTCTCAATCTTCTCATCAAATCCTAATTTGTCAAATGAAACACACAGCATGGGGTTTTATCTTAGAGTGTTTGGCAATTTACCTCTAGGGACTTTCAATTGAGTTGAGTGCAAACAAGACCTTGTTGGCAGATCTACTGTGATATATATCTAGGATAGACACCAAACGCTAGTAACTCCAAGTAAGTGTTAGGAGCCAATTTTAAAGGCAAGCAAGGCAACATTATCTATCCAAAGCTTAATATTAGGTGGGTGTGTAAGTAATACCACTGTTTGGTTTCCGTCATACCCTAAGAAAAGGCATACATTTATGATTTCATAGCTGTGACTATTTTATTACAATCTGGCATTATCAAAATCTAATAAACCATACAAATCAGAAAAGAAAACAGTCAAGGACGCATAACGATTCTTAATAAAAATGATTGTTAACATCAGAATAAAGCAGATCGTGCATAGCTATTGCACAGCTACCCAGATATTCAACGTTTGCGTACAGAGCAAAAGTCTGACATGATTATCCACACAAAGGTCAACAGAATACAGTGGAAAAAAACAAGCCATTTACAATGTGAAAATGGCTAAATGTACAGCAAGAACACTTAAAACAATCAAAAGCAGCATAGGAAGAAACACCTTTGGGGGTGACAGCTTCACCGATTGTGAAATCTAGAACATTGGTCCCACCAGTAGCCTGCCAAAGTTTGGAACAGGTAGGAGAATAAGGAACATGTTGCCAATAACATCATGGGAATGCAATGGCGGTCTAAACCAAGACAAATACCTCGAAGAAGTCCAATGGAAATGGAACAATCCAGAATGATATTCTCTGGTGATGTGGTACATCTCTCACAGCAGCCCAATTTAGTTTTTTAGTAGCCTAGTGTGAAATATTCTCTTTTTGAAAGGTTTGGTCCATTAATGACAAGATGTGCTCGTTTATAAAGCACATGTCCAACTAAAGTGAACCAATCATCTGACGGTTACCGTCTCTGCTTCAAATGGCTCTCAAAGAGCAGCCAATCAAATGATATCTCCATCATAATGTCATAGATGGTCTCATATACTAGGCTGATGTCTTCCTATAGAGTCACATCATGCTTATAGTAGGCTGCATAGGTAAGGCAAACAAGTATGCGAAGAGTTCAAAGTTCAAACTTTGGCAAGTAATGGTGATCCTCTGTTCCTCGAACAAAGGTTGAGACTGTTCCTTTTTAAAACCTCTCTGATGCATCGACACTGCACCAAAACTACATTTCATTTCACTCAGTAGTATTCAGGATAGTAAGTAGTATAATATTGTACTGACGATCTTTTTCACCTTATCAAGAGTGGCTAAATGCTTAAGTTCCGGTGTCAGGCAAAAAGGAAAAATAGCTGGCGTGCCATGATCATTTAAATAACAGCATTCATTATTGCACATGCTCGTCTGAGGACTCCTAAAGAGGAGCTTGAATACGCGTGTTCGGCCTCGGTTCCTTTCAGCCCCTAGCGCCTTCTTTAGCCATTACCCATTCTGTGTTAGATCATCGGAGGGCTAGGTGGAGCCATAACCATATTGCTGTCACCTATCTTGTCCATTCAGATCTGTGAACACTGATGGGGAAGGGGTTAGTGATTGAAATGGAACGGGGCCTTTGTTCTGCTATCCAGAAGCCTTGGCTGATTGGCAGACAGACCATTCAGAGGTATCATCCTCCACAGATAAATATAGCACACAATTACCTAGAAGTGCCACACCTATACATTCCTCCACTGTGATTCCAGCAGATATGCTAGATTGTGGATGTCATTGTATTTTTGCATTGTATTTGCAAAGAAAGTCCTCATTGATGAAATGCCACAAGAAGAAAGCTTGCATTTCAGTGGCAATTGAAGTTGAACATTTGTTTGAAAAGAAATTGATTGAACATGTATGTCTGTGAATGTATGTGTGTGTACTGTACTTTGTGTGTATACGTTTGTATACATTTCCTTTCTCAAGCCTTGAGTTCACATGCATTGACACTTATCCCATCCAAAAGCTACCAGGCAGAGGAGCACACTATCTATGCTCTGGGTAGAAGCTTCCCTCAGCCACAGATCTAGGACCAGCATTACCTTAACCATTAGGGAAAAAGCTAATCTGACCTTAGATCAGTGTCTAGGACCAGCTTACCCCCCTCATTACCTTTACCGTTAGGGAAAAAGCTAATCTGACCTTAGATCAGTGTCTAGGACCAGCTTACCCCCCTCATTACCTTAACCATTAGGGAAAAAGCTAATCTGACCTTAGATCAGTGTCTAGGACCAGTTTACCCCCCTCATTACCTTTACCATTAGGGAAAAAGCAAATCTGACCTTAGATCAGTGTCTAGGACCAGCTTACCCCTACTTCTTCTACAGCAGTCAAGGACACACATTACTGTTACCATCAGAGGCACATTTCAAACCACCTTCTTCTTCACACTCACAAGGCAAACATCAGACTGAACCAACAGTCTCTGGAGCTAGAAGACACCAACAGAAGAACAGGGGTGGGTGGAGGTGGGAGAAAAGAAAGGGATAAATGAAGAACAGTCGAACGACGGTAGAGGAATGAAAACTAAAGGAGGACGAATTCAGGTAAGGCTCGAGGTGCAAGAGTCTTGGGCAAGAATTGCCGGCAGGAGAGAAATGGTGGAGAAAGAAAGAATGGATGGAGTGCTCTGAGGGTTGACGTTCAGTGCTATAGACTAGGCTGAGAGGTGGATGGGGTGATGGGTGAGGCAGAGGAGGGGTTGTGGGGTCAGAGGTCGTGGTGTTGGGCTGGCTGGTTCTTTAACAGGTCAGCACCTGGAGCAGACACTGGCTGCCACGCTTCCTGGTTCCCGGACGCCGATTGGACATTGCCGGGGCGTCACCAGGCTTCAAGAAACTCCAATCAGTAGGCCGTTCATTGGCGTGACTTCGGTCTTCAGCTAAGAGGGAGAAGAGGGAAAATCAGGGAGCAAGAAAGAAAACATTTATTATTCACTGGTACACTCCTGTTACACACCCAGATGAGGACGCCACCGCCAAAAAGTTTATGAACAACTGTTACAACTTCACACTGCAATGAAGAGTAGAGAGCGCAAAGGTTAGGTTATTCCGCAACGATTTTGAAGATTTGTTGCGGTTAAAGGTTAATGGAATATTTGAAATATGTTTTGGCTTTGTTAGCATGAAACCACAACAATAGCGTTAGTGCTTGCAGATGATGAGAAGCTGAAGATGCCATTGAGTGAGTGATAGTTGCAGCATGTATATTGTTATATAAAATCTGTTACCTTCCCTCAGTAAGTAACCTGTATTAAGTGTAACTACTGGTAAAAGTATTGAAAAGATTCAGCCTGCCCTGGCTTTCAGCCAGTCACACCCCCTACTGTCAAATTATTTCATTACTCTTCTGATGAAGGACAGCAATTAGTATTTTTAAAGGCTATCAGGCTATATTTGTGTGTCTGTGTCCTTGGGAGATAAATAGTTTCTAGTATTTTAATGATTGCCTTCAGAGAATGGAAACTATGCATACATTTAAAGTTTGCAATGGTACAGAAAATCATCATTGTGTGTGGCCTCCATAGTGGATCACTTAGGCTGCGTTTACACAGGCAACCCAATTCTGATCTTTTTTTGCACTAATAGATTTTTGAATAATCACATCAGATCTTGTAATTGTAATTGGTCAAAAGACAAATGAGTGAAAAAAACATCAGAATTGGAAACACAGCCTTAGTACACGGAACAAAAATATAAATGCAACATGTAAAGTGTTTGTTCCATGTTTCTTGAGCTGAAATAAAAGACCCCAGACATGTTTTATATGCACAAAAAGAATATTTCCATCCAATTTTGTGAACAAATTTGTTTACATCCTTGTTAGTGAGCATTTCTCCTTTGCCAAGATATTCCATCCACCTGACATGTGTGGAATATCAAGAAGCTGATTAAACAGCATGATCATTACATATATGCACCTTATGCTGGGGACAATAAAAGGCCACTCTAAAATGTGCAGTTTTGTCACAAAACACAATGCCATGTCTCATGTTTTGAGGGAGCACACAATTGGCAAGATGACTGCAGGAATGTCCACCAGAGCTTTTGCCAGAGAATGTAATGTTAATTTCTCTACCATAAGCCGCCTCCAACGTCGTTTCAGAGAATTTGTCAGTACGTCCAACCGGCCTCACAACCGCAGACCACGTGTAACCACACAAGCCCAGGACCTCCACATCCGGCTTCTTCACCTGCGGGATCGTCTGAGACCAGCCACCCAGACAGCTGATGAAACTGTGGGTTTGCACAACTGAAGAATTTCTGCGCAAACTGTCAGAAACCGTCTCAGGGAAGCTCACCAGGGTGTCTTATGGTGGCATTGCGGTTATGGTATGGGTAGACATAAGCTACGGACAGCGAACACGATTGCATTTTATCAGGCCTCCCGAGTGGCGCAGCGAGGCGTCACTGCAGCCCCGGGATGGGATTTCCTTGTCCCATCGCGCTCTACCGACTCCTTGTGGCTGGCCAGGCGCCTGCAAGCTGACTTTGGTCGTCAGTTGTACAGTGTTTCCCTCCGACACATTGGTGTGGCTGGCTTCCGGGTTAAATTGTCGATAGCAATTTGAATGCACAGCACATGAGGTTGGTGAAACCTTAATTGGGGAGAACGGGCTCATGGTAATGGCTGGAGTGGTTAATGGTATCAAATACACCAAACACATGGTTTCCATGGTTTCCATTTGTTTGATGCCATTCCATACGCTCCGTTCCAGACATTATTATGAGCCGTCCTCCCCTCAACAGCCTCCACTGATGCACAGAGATACCTTTTACAAGATCCTGAGGTCCATTTTTGTGCCATTCACCTGCCGCCATTACCTAATGTTTCAGCATGATAATGCAGAGCCCCAATGTCACAATATCCAGCAACTTCGCACAGCCATTGAAGAGGAGTGGGACAACATTCCACAGGCCACAATCAACAGCCTGATCAACTTTATGCGAAGGACATGTGTCGGGCTGTATGAGGCAAATGGTCGCCACACCAGATACTGACTGGTTTTCTGATCCATGACCCTACCTATTTTTTAAGGTATCTGTCAACAACAGATGCATATCGGTATTCCCAGTCATGTAAAATCCATAGATTAGGGCCCGTAACTCAGTAAAATCTTTGAAATTGTTGCAAGTTGCGTTTATATTTTTGTTCAGTGTATAAACAGTATTTAAATATAATTCTAGGGGTGATAAAAAACTCATTGAGGTGTTGATTTAGGACAAGGCATTGGTTTCTACGACTTATATTCATCCATTTGTATGACTTATATGATAGTCCTTAAATATGACTTTTCTGTTGTTTGATTGGATGGTAAAACAGTGATGTCACACAGCATGACAGGCACAACAGGCCAAGCCACAGTGTGCCAAACCATTTACCAGCATAAGGAGTGGAAGAGGAGGAGCTTAGAGAGGAGATCCTCCGATCGTTCTTCTGGAGGTACTCAGGGGAAAGGAGGAGGAGAGGAAGGAGGGAAGAGAGCAGGAAGAAGGAACAGGTGAAACAGACAGGGAGGGTGGAAAACAAAACAGAGACAACACTGGAGAAACAGTACTGACACTACAACTGGGTAACCAGATACTGAACACAACACATGAACAACAGTTTATGTGGTAAACAAGATGGGAATACTTGGGTATACCACATACAGTATGGATGGAGGACAATTACAATCTCTTACCTCTAAGTTAGTCCTGGCTTTTTCAGCACATCACGAGTCCTTGATACTGCAATGAAAAGGGGAACTGTACAATAAGAAGAAACATCTAACTAGGACCTTTTTCTGTAACACACACACACTGGGACACCAGACCACACACACACTGGGACACCAGACCACACACACACTGGGACACCAGACCACACACACACTGGGACACCAGACCACACACACACTGGGACACCAGACCACACACACACTGGGACACCAGACCACACACACACACACACACACACACACACACACACACACACACACACACACACACACACACACACACACACACACACACACACACACACACACACACACACACAGGGACACCAGACCACACACACACTGGGACACCAGACCACCCACACACACACACACACACACACACACACACACACACACACACACACA